>NC_142339.1:17675000-17975000 GCF_054954075.1 Amborella trichopoda
AAAAATTAAAATAGTGTAATTGTTAGATTTTCTTAATTTTCTACAAAGCTCCGATCTCTAAACTTTTTACTACTTCATAAAAATGTTAAATTATTATAATATAATTTCTATTCTTATATTTTTTATAAGATAATGAAATTTTTAAAACTTCAGTTATTATAAATAAAATTTAGAAATATTAAAATAATAAATTTAAAATAAATTGTTAAAAATTCATTTAAAAATATGATATTATATGGACTGTGCTCCCGACCTAGGAATCCTAGTTTAGTGCAGTTAACCAGGAAATTGGGATCAAACTCCCCAACATATTGGAATCTCAATTTCCTAATTTTTGGGGTGTGCAGACGTTGATCTGAACCTAAGGGACTTTTTAGCCTTTTACGGTCTCTCACCCTCGATCTGATCCCAGAACCGCTCCCAATCCTGTTCACCAGAAACTATGAAATGGGCCACATTTTGGGAAATTTGCATACCCTGAAGTACTCACTTGAATAGATATATGTTTCCCAACATGTTGATAAAGTTTTTATTATCAGTGCTAATCAGTGGAATAGAAATTTCTCAAAAAAGTTGAGAACTTCAAATAATAAAATTTGAATAAACCAAGCTTTGTGACTTAGGAGTCAAACTTAAGTTCTTTGAGGCAGTGTTGGTAACTAGAATTCCGTATCTTTAACAATCTGCAACGACCCCTGGCACCAAGAAAAAAAAATCAGAAGGGTTTCTAGGTCCAGTAGGGAATGATCATATACAATAACATGCACATCCTCATGCATAATGAGCATGTCCATGAATGTAGGCTTATGATTTATATCTCATATTGTATCAAAGCGTGTGTTTATTAATTTATTTTCTCTTCATGTTTTAGTGATATGGATATTGATAACAAAAGCACATTTGGTCTGGTGCTATTTTTTAACTCAATATTTGGCTGGTTATCATATCTGGATGTCTAAAAATGAAATGATTTCCTTGATCATCTTTTACCCTTTTGTAGGTATTCTGATCCAAATAGTGCATCATCCTCATTTTCCATCCTTCTAGGTGATGCTCCCCATCTAGATAGAGAGGTATTCTCCATATATGTTCACTAGCATCTCCATGAAATGGTCTCTGTCCGTTAACTTGGTTTTGATCTATTGGTTACCTTTTGTAGTATGCAATATTCGGTAAAGTAACTAGCGGTGATGAGACATTAAGAAAACTTGAAGAGCTGCCTACACGTAGAGAGGGTATCTTTGTCATGGTATGTTTTTTGGTTATGTTCTTCCACATACATTCAATTTGTGTTTGGAGATGAGACAGTTGGGAGTAAGCCGATACCAATGTCAGATACTAGTTTGGCGATGAGACGGTTGGGAGTAAGCTGACACCAATGTCATATACTAGTTCCAATTGTTCTTGTAGGACTATAATATGGCATATTGTCGTCGGCTCGTTCCCGCTGTTTTATCAAGATTGAACGGTTGTTAGCATCCAGACACATATTATCTACTTGAAGACAGAAGTTTCCCATGATGTCTTGTATGTATAAGAACCATTGTCTTTCATAATAAGTATATTGAGGACCAGCACTAATTATTGTCCTTTTGGTCTTCCAGCCAATGGAGCGAATCACTATTCTATCAACGTACTATTATAGTAAGATTGAGCACAGACAATTTCTGGTGTTCTTGTTCAATATACTCCTTTTTGCATTAGTGTTCCTTTTTCCTATTCTCCCATTAATTTTACATGGAGAAACTTTTGCAATTACTTCATAGATGTTATAAAAAAACTTTCTAGAGATGCTGGCTTATTTTGTAATTTATTCTGTTAGACATTGAGGAGAAAGAATCAGGGTTAGGGTGTGAGCACGAGAGGTCCATTTTGAAGAGAAGACTATCTGAGTCTACTCTCGAAATCGAACGACAGGTGAGTATAGGCAGTTTTCCGAAGTTGTTCGCAATACCATAATGTGTAGAAATTTTGTACCCATGAATTATCACTGAGTAAAAATTGTGCCCTTTTGCAGCGGATGAAATGCCTTCCGTGATGTAACATCGCCGCATTTGGTAGGTCTCTCGTGAATGTTATGTGACCTGTATTTCTGTATGACCTGTGGATAGAGAGTCTGTCTGCTCCTATGGATGCATTTTTAATTGTATTTGTGATGAATGTACTACGAATGGTAATCTCTCTCTCTCTTGTCTCTGACTACATATGGCCAGTAAGCAAAGCCACCACCAATGCAATGCCTACCTTTGAATTAGATGTACCCAACAAAGAAACAATCGGTGCAAGTATCAGGACCTTGCGATTTCGGAGATAGGACCATGGATGTCTTTTTATGATTCTCTTTACTAAAAAAATCACCAAACTCGCTCTTTACTTTATCGAGTCAGACATGGTGACTCAAGATGTGGACCCTAGTGTACCTGGGTTCTGAATCACTGATCCAGAAAATGACAATGGTTGATCAAGAGGTCTAGTGTTATCAAATTTGTATCCACCGTTTGAATTCCACTTCAAATGACAATGCAAAGACAATGTAAATAATGTAAAAATTTGAAGGAAAATATCTCCATATCTTTTATTTTTAGGTTTCATGTCTTGATTAATACAAGGTTTCAAAAGATATCTTCTAACCTCGTGGCTATTTTGAACTTATTTTTTAACCTAAACAAATGTAAGAAAGATATGCTCTTTTTAAATTCAATCCTCTCTTCATTTACATATCTTAAACTTTTCTTTTTCTCTCTTTATGTGTCTCTCACTTATTTTCTCCTCCTGTGTTTATCCAAACATCTATCTCTCCTCTTGGTAACTTTTCACCTTCATGAAATCCTTCTCTCTAGAAGTTTGAGAGGATAGCTTTTAAAAAGGCGCGTTTTTTTAGACTTATTTGGTCTAAAAAAACTGGTTTAAATTAGCTCAAGGGGTTAGAAGAAATAAAATTTATAATTTTTATGCCCCAAGATGTCTTTTAAAACTTTGGGTCTGTTTTGAAATGAAATTAAAAATTAGGGGGTATGGAGATTGCAACATCAAAATAGTGCAAAAATTTAATTCAATTGCGACTTACAAAGAAACAACGCGGACGATACAAACTCAACCATATAATGCAAAACACCTAATTAAAATCAATGTAGGAAAAATTAAACCGGAACGGTTAACCGGGCATGGGTCCATAAGTAGTTCAATTGGCGTAATCGATAAACCGGCCGATTCAACCGTTCTAATTAGACCAGTGTTCGTAAAATCGAATCGGAATGGTTAACTGGTCATGAAGCTGGAAGCGATTCGAACCATAACTAGATTAATCGGAGCGGTTAAACAGACTAACCGATCAACTAGATTTTTTTTTAAAAAAAAAAGGGTTAAAAAGCCCCAAATAATTAAAAAAAAAAAAAAAAAAGCCCTTAGGTTAAGTATGTATTATCATATTACATGCATTTATCTTATAAAAAAATTTGAAAAACTTCTTATGTAATTTAATATTTGAGTACTATGGAGATATGTAAGACAATTTATAATTTCACATGAATTCAATTGATGAAGTTACAAAGTCTAACTAACAATAGATGCTGCAACAATATATGCTTCTATACTGTTTTAATGTTGATATTGAAAAAGGTTGTTTTAATGTTGAAAAACCTTTTAATATGGTTTAGAATTGGGTTTGAGAGCGTATTTTTTTTTATAGCATGATGTTCCCAATTTTTCAAAGGGTTGTGAGTCAAGGAAGTAAGACCCCGGTCTTACTCAAAAGGGGATATGGCGCAATTGGTAGATGCTGCGGACTTAATTGAATTGAACCTTGGTATGAAAACCTATTAAGTGGTAGCTTCCAAATTCAGAGAAACCTTGGAATGATAAATGGGCAATCCTGAGCCAAATCCTGTTTAAAGAAAACAAGGGTTCCTAGAAAGCGGGAAGGATAGGTGCAGAGACTCAACGGAAGCTGTTCCAACAAATGGAGTTGACCTCGTCGATAGAGGAAGAAATCCATATATAGGACTCCGGAAGGGATGACCCTATGTATTGGTATTGAATTGAAATATTCAACGATTAATTACAACCCGGATCCTTTATACTCATTTACTCAGTAATTTGGTTATCAAATGCAGGGTGTGGGTCAAGGTGTTAAGTGCAGATGGCCAAAATCACATATTTTAAAAAATATGGCCAAGTCAATTTTGAAATGGCCAAACCTCATTTACTCAGGAACCTTTTGAGTTGGGGTTTGACATGGAAAAAAATTATATAAGATGGCAATTTTAAAATGTACAATTACGATGCATATTTAAAAAACAAATAGGTTAATTTTTTATCCATTTAAGGATGTGGAAACGTGAGAGATGAGTAAAAGACTTTTTAGTTTCTCTCTCTTTTCTTCATAGAGGCTAATAAACAGATTTAAGGAGTATGAAGTTGCAACAAATGATAGATAGCTTGTAACAAATAAAAAAACAAATTAAAAGAAAATGTTACAACCAAACAAGAATTTGAGAATACAGACAACAGTACCATACACCAAAAATAACACTAAAAAGAAATACATTTTTTCTCATATTCATCACAAAAACACATATTTTTATAAAAGAAAAATATAACAATAAAAACAATCCAACAAGCTCACAAAAAATATATAACATTAAAAGGAAAGAAATATTTTTCTCATATTCATCACAAAAAAACATATTTTTGTAAAAAATATATCTAACGTTCAAAACAATCCAACAAGCCCATCAAAAATATATAAAGTTACAAACAAATAATTCTTTTTCTCATATTCATCACAAATAACATACTTTTATAAAAACAAAATGTAATTTTATTAAAAAACAATTTTATTTTTTAAGAACTCTAAAATCGAGCCAAAGAATACAATAACTTTTAGAGAATAAATCAACCCCAAATCTTTTATATTTTTAACAAATTGACATGGAGATATGATAGATACTTCAATTAAGATTCAAATGCCCCAAATTTCATGAAGATCTATTCAATATTGAGATCGTTCTTCAAAAAATTGCGGATTTTTCACTTCACGAAAATTTCAGGAAAAAAAATGCAGCAAAAAACAAATCGATATAAACACATTTAATCAAATAGTAAATCAAAATAACTAGTTATTTGATAGATGATGCCTTGATAATAAAACTTCACTAATCAATTCAATAAAAATCGATCAATTGATTGATCAGAAATCAATTTGTTTGGATAAAAAAAAGTTCTTCAAGCAGCAGTACTTCGGGCCCAAAAAAACCTCAAATATTGATCGTTTTGGAAATTTTGAAATATGTAAACCTTGAATCCTTCAACAATGAATCAAAGCCCTCCATCTATGAGGTATTGAAGCTACATTTGATAGAATCGCATAAATTTCCAATTTTCAAAAATCCCCATTTTAATCCGCCAAGAACTCTTCGTTTTTCAACTTTTGATTCAATAATCGATTATTTATAGAACATTTCCGGTGTATAACATCAATAATTGACCGAAAAAAACAAAATCCCCATAAACTGGAATAAAAAAAGCCGTAAAAGGTTTATTCACGGGTTCTGTGAAAAATAACGAGGCTTGTGTCAAATAACGGCCGTTATTTGATGCATTGAAAACGACATTATCTCGGGCGTTAAAACTTCGGTTAGGAAAAACCGACCGGTTTAGAGTAAATACCACCAGTTCGACCTCAAACCGGCCAATTTTGGTGCCCGTTTTTTTTGGAGAACAGCTTCTATTCATTACGACCACAAAAACGGCCTTAACCGGAGTCAGTACCTTGCCAGTACCGATCTAACTGGCCGGTTCCAGTTCCGGTTCGAACCGGCCAGTTTTATGAACACTGAATCAAACAAGTCCCTAAAAGTCAAAGAAGTGTTAAAAAAATACAAAACAAATCTAATAAAATATAAAAATTATATTTAACAAATGATTAAAGAAAGCACACCCAAATGAAGTTAAAAATTAATGAAAAATTTACATTTTAAAATTTGATTTTTACTTGGGGGAATTTTTTAAATTTTTTAAAAAGAGAAAATGTAAAAATAAGTATGAATGGGTAAAACAATTTTCATTCTCTGCCATAATAATAAAAATATTAAAAAAATATATTACAAACATAATCCCATATTTTTTGGGATTTTGTATATTTATTTTTCAAAAAATACCCGACCAGTCACCAAAACCAATTGAAACTGGAACCGACCAATGACCGGTTCTGATCCAACCGAACAGTTACCGGTTAGATCACCCAATTTTTCCTTCAATGGTCAAAACAAGCATGGTTAGAAGGACCACTTAGAAGGGATTACAGCCCATATCCCAAAGAAACCATTCAAGATTTTGCATGATAAGGGGAAAAAAATAGAATGCAGACAAAATTCAGAGCTACTACCAGGCAAAAACAATGGGACCATCCTTATTGCCCCCACGACTATTATTATTTAGCGTGAGAGAGGGAGAGGTATACAATATGTTGTAAATAGAGAGCAAAATCAGAAAGACAGCAAAGAGCACAAAAGGTGTAACCCACATAGAACCACTGCATATGGCACACATCGCCACCCATGCATTAAAAGAACAATGAGAGTGAAAACAGCACAATATTGCTTACCTAAATTTTCTGTACAGTTATCAAAGTAATGCCACTATCGTCATGTCAAGAATCACAAAACAAAGCAGTTCTTTGTGTATCCAACTTCTGACCATAATCCTACACTAATGAGACGATTGGAAACACACAAACTACCTCTCTAAAGCCAAGTACCACCACGTCACACTAAACCCAGATACTAGTACTTAATAGAACAAAGACATGTACCCGCCTTTCAAATTATAGTCCCAAATAACCCCTAGGGTCAACCCATAAACTCCCTCCAGGTTAAAGGGAGGGGAGAGAGAGAGAGGAAGAGGTTCATGAGTGAGGAAAAGAGAACCACAAACATGGTTCTTTTAGAAGCGTAGGTTTATTGAGCAATGATTTCATGCAACAATAGTATAGTAATATGATGCAACAACCTTAAAAACCCATTTTATGGCCATTTGTTTGATCCAAATTTTGAAATATACACTCTTTTCATTCTAATGAACAATCACAAAAAAAAGAAAAAATTGAAAACACAACCTAAAAAGTATTTTTTTAGCCCAATTAACATAGGCTGTTCATTTTGGCGAGATGCTTAGATCTAGGCTTTAGAATGATTTTTTTATTTTCAACTTTTTTTTTTTATGCCTTTATTATCATTAGATGAACAATTTTAAAAAAGAAAAAAATGATTTTGAGTTTATAAAGGCGATCTTGAAATTTATAAAATGAATGATATAGATTCGTTTTTGGAGGGGACTCATTTTAACCATATCTAGGGTTCAAATGCACTTTTTTTTTTTGGAGATTGATTATTGAGATGAAGAGAGTGTGTATGCAAAATTTGTGGTCATACAAATACCACAAGCATGGTTTTCTAGAAGTGTCGTTGCATTATACTATGATACAACCGTTGCATTAGATCATTGCTCAGTTTCAGTATATTATCATGTCATAGTGACATGATATCATTTCTTTTATATATATATATATATATATATATATATATATAAAAGAGTGGATTCAATACGCCCACTAGCTAACAGCTACAGTAAATGCCAATGGCCCAGATTGAATCTGGGATGATTTGACGATCACGACCTCATTTCATGTTTGAATTTTTATTTTATTTTTCAATAAATCCAAATCACTTGAAATTTTAGGTGTATATTTTTCTCATCAAGGCGCACCTAATAAAAATACAAAAAAATAATCCACAAAAAACATATTGACCAAAATACCCCCAAAACTTTACAGGGGTATTTTGTTCAATGTTTTTCAAGTAAAATATGTTTTTTAAATTTTTCGAAGGTTCATCTATTTTTTATGTACACACGTTCCAAATTTTGGATTATTTTGATTTGTAAGAAAAAAAATTAAAATTCAAATATTACCGGATATCCATGATTGTCAGATTGGCCCAGATTGAATCTAGACTGTTGGCGTTTACTGTAGCAGTACGCTATTGGGCTAACAGGATCTTTTTTCCCTATATATATATAGATACTGAAATGGGCAATGTTGGTTTGAATTTGGATGGATGTACTTTGGGTTGCTTCGCTCGCACCGTGCGTAAGGCCGGTAAGTGGCAAGAAGCACTTAATATCATTGAGAAGGAAGAATTTGAGCCATATATTGTTTTATACAACAAAAGGATAAGAGATAAAAGAGAGTGAGACACAGGAAAAATTGTAGAGATGCGTCCAAGCAAGAGAAAAGGGGTTTAAAAAGGGAAACAAAATTGAGTCCCATTTTAGTTTTTGAAAAATAAAAAATGGATGTTTCTTTCTTTTTCAAAAACAAATTGTTATGATGGTGAAACGAGTATACGTATAATAATAGAAACTTGAAAGTAATCCTATAATAACGATAAATATAACATATATAAACATTATTTTCCTTATATTTAATAAACTATAGTATTCAAGAAAAGAAAAAAAACAGATTATTAGGTTAGGAACGTTTCCAATAGCACGCTTGTCTTTATCCATGTTTGAACGTTGATTGTTTTAAAGATGTCACAAATAAGCTTCAAAATCCATTTAATCTTGCAAAATATTCAAAGTAAAAGAAAAACATTTAACCTTACTACAGAAATTACTTGTTTTGCTTTCATTGGCTTTTAACTCTAGCCCATGATGCATCTACTCTCTTCTTCTTTTTTTGACCAAAGGTCAAGTGTTTTATTGAAAGACTATAAGGAAATTACATCATCATAAATAGAAAAGGAAGCAAGAGAAACACCGCCCTTGGCTAATGCATCAGCAATACCATTAGCCTCGCGCTAGACATGAGAGAAAGAAACAAATACGAATGCGAAAGCATCCATAATCTGTAACCATAAAGACCGAAGTTCGCAAGGTACCTTTTGCTCCTTTCTGCACCAACTAATAGCATCCAGTGAGTCTCCTTCAACTATGCAAGTAGTACCCAAGTTCCGCTCTACGAAAATTTTTAGCCCCTTAAGCAATGCGCTCATTTCCGTGAAATTCGTTGTTGCCACACCAATAGGTCCTGCATAGGACAAGACAATATTCCCATAACAGTCACGACTATCACCTCTTATGCCAGCTGGACTAGAATTCCCCATAGAGCTCATCAAACTTGATCTTTAGAGAACCTGTAGGTGGAGCATACCATAACCCCTTAGGCTGACATTTCCTCACCCCAAGAGAAAATAAGTTAAAAAGATTGACCATAACATCTACTTTTGTGATCTCCAACCCTCTTTAGTCATAAAGAGGCTTGACCATATAGATAGTTTGATTAAATGAGTGACATTCTCAAAAGGCAAAGCCAAACCCTCAAAAGTTCTCTTATTTCTCTCTTTCTATACTTTCCACAAAATCATTCATTTTGCGATCTTCCAAATCACACTATCCACCTTAGGCAAAAAAGGAAGTGTAAACTGAGAGAGAACCTCAGCCACATCCTGAGGCAGCAACAAAGATACACCAACCACGCTAAACAACCAATGCCAGATACTAGAGCTAAAAAGACAATGGATCAACAAGTGTGCAATTGATTCTCCATCTTGTTTGCATAGCAAACAAATATTTGGCCAAATTTTCACCCTTTTTCATAAGATTATCTATAGTTAGAATTGTATCCTGCGCCGCCAACCAGATGAATACTTGAATTTTATAGGGAATAGGTTATTTCCATATTTGAACAAGCTCATGGAAAGACCATCTCCAGTGGTCATGGAAGAACAAATTATAGCACGATTTAACAAAGAACAAACCATCACTCTCAATCTCCTATACTAGCAAATCTTCCGCATCTTATGAGATATATACTTTATCCAAGAGTTCCATCAGTGGACATCATTGGGACAATATCAAGTTAGTTTATCCATCAGAGGGATATTCCAAGATATCAAAAGACCTCTCCTTTCCATAGCCTCACAAATCAAAAAATTTGGGTTAGCAACCACCCAAAAAGGATCTAGAAATGCAACTTTAAGGGAAAAATCCCCGATCCATTTGTGGTGCCAAAACAGGACCTGCCTACCATTTCCAACATTCCATCTAAAGTACCCTGAAATCTTAGGTCTACAATTGAAGATAGCTCTCTACATATAAGAAGTCTATTTTCCTCAACTACCACCAAGCCACAAATTATAGCAATACGTCTCATACTTAGAAGCTAGAACATGGTACCAAAGATGGTCCTTAAAGTAAACACTACGCCACCACCATTTGCACAGTGGTGCCTGATTAAACTTTTTGACATTTCGAATACACAGACCACCTTCATGCTTAGGGGTACAAACTCTATCCCACTTCAAAAGATGGAATTTCCTGCGATATTCACACTAACCTCACAGAAAATCTCTCATCACTTTCTCAATTTTCCTTCCCACCGACTGGAATTTGGATCACAAACATTTGATAAATTGGAAGATTAGCCAAGTAGGATCTTAACAAAATAACCCTACCCCCCAAAGATAAGTATTTATGTTTCCATAAATTAAGCTTAACTTGCACCCTTTCAATAACCTTATCCCACACCACAATAGAGAATTTTGAATCAAAGATGGGTAATCCCAAATAAAAAATGGGAAAAACACCACGTTACATCCAATAGCACTTGCCAAATTTTCTATCACCGATCCTGTACAGTTAATGCCCACCAAAGAAGATTTATGGAATTAACTTTAATCCCCAAAGTCACTTCGCAAATTTCCAAAAACATTCTAATATTCTCCAATTGTACTACATCTACATCACAAAAAATAAGAGTATCATCAGCATATTGTAAATGAGAGACAATTATATCAGAATTTACAATTTTGAAACCCGAAAAGGCTCCACCTCTCTCAACCCTGCTTAACAGTAGATAAAACATTCAGCGTAAATGATAAATAAGAAGGGAGATAGTAGATCATCTTGATGAAGTCCCCTAGAGGCATTGAAAAGGCCAATAGGACTCCCTTTGAAAAACAAAGAGAAATAGGCAGAAGAAAGATAACCATAAATCCAACTTCTCCATCAAACTCCAAAACACGATAGGGTATACACTCTTGTGCCATTAGGACACTATCAGTAATTTATCGATCGTGGATAAAGGCTAACTGTGATGTTGAAATGATGAATGGTAGGACACCTTTAAGACGTTGGGCTAATACTTTGGCAATGATTTTATAAATACTCGTCAACAAACTGATAGGTCTGATATCAGAGAGTTCACTAATCGCAGACTTTTTAGGAATCAAAGCTAAAAGGTTGAGTTAATGCCCTTAAAAATGTGACCCCTGATCAGAAACTCTCTTACTAGAAGCAATAAGTCATCCTTAAGAATATGCCAAAATTTATGAAAAAAACCAGCGGGAAACCATCTGGACCTGGCGCCTTATCAATCGGCATTGCAAAGACATCATTTTTTAATTCTTCAATGGTGATATCCTTTTTCAAAAAACCCGATCTTTCCCCCTCCAACACCTTAAAAGGAACATTTGCGAAATTCAGATCCAAACTCACCATAAGCTTTCTCACAGTGAGTTAATGCATCTACTCGATCAAGCCAAACTCAACATAAGCTTGCCACTCACAGTGAGTTGTGCGTCGCAATTGCAAGTTTGGAAAATTGAATAAGTTTAAAAGGATCCTTTTAAGAATTCACATCTAACGACTCTGAAGTATGGCTACAAAGACTTCATCACTAGCATTTACTTCATAGTTCCATCCTTTCTTACTTTTTTTTGTTAATATATTTAATAATAGTATTCACTTTCTGTAATGGTCTCATTTCCCTTAATTTCGTTGACCACCTTTTTTGGTATATGACATTCCCTTTTTTTCAAACCACATATCAATAACGCTTAAACGGTAATGTAAAACCAAATATACTTTTTTTAAGAGAGAGAAAAAATGGAGAATGAAGGCTTAACCATTGATTAGGGCAGAGAGAGAGATTGACTGTTGGATGCAAAACTTGCCAAATGTGGCAAGGGGATAAGCTTCAAAGTCTATAAATTGGGGCTAGCTAGGACATGGCAAAATCTGATACTTCTTTGCCCTTCTTTCTGGTTATCCATACACTTGACATTAGAATTCCACTCTTCATATCAATTTTCTCTCTCTACCAATTTCAATAAATTATTATCTTTATTATTTATCAGCACAATATCAAAGGCAATAGAGCTTTTGGGTTTGCACCATTTGTGTAACAATAGGGTACAACCATGCGCAGGCAAAGCTTTTGGGTTCATGCCTTTGATGTCAACAGCAAGGTACAGTCATGTGGAAACAAACTTTTAGGTTCACACTGTTTAACTATAAAAAAAGTTTATTTAAGGTTGCATCCTTAAAATGTAGAATTAAAAGATGTACTTCAAAAATCCATCGGAAAAAGGTTCTTTTAATGTTGAAAAACCTTCTAATTGATCATATTTTGAGATGTATGAATACGAAAAAAAAAAAAAAAAAGATTTTGAGTCTCAAAAATAGTCCATCTTGCAATACATTATCTAAACTGTCCATTGTCAATATTTTCATATGATATAGATCGATTTTAACTAACTTTGAGAGTTTAAAATTTTATAATTAGATATAAAAATAGATTTTCAGATAATCCTAAAAAAAATTTAAACCAAAATTACATGTTATGATAAAATTTGGAAGTGCGTCTTAATTGAATTGTTTAAGGTGCAACCTTATAGAAACCACACTCTTTAACTATTCCAATGTAACTCATTACGTACACATTTTACTATTCACTATCTTCTTTTTATAGTCTTTTCTTTTGGGACACGGTTTCTATGCGACCAGCTTGGATATTGTAGAAATGCGGGCTTGGTAATAAATATTTTTGCTCCTAATTTTTAGAGAATATATAATCTTTAATATGGAGATCATGATATGAAAAAAAAAATCTAAAACTATAAATAATATTTATATTAAGAAAACATTTGAACTGTTAGTTACAATTGTTTTTAGCTTAACCACCTATTTGCATCCATCTTTTTAAGATGAATGCTTTGTACCTCCGAACTGCATATTGTAGAAATGCGGTCTAGCCCGCATGTCTTTTGTTGTTTCTCCCTCCCTCAACTCCTTATTATGTTACGTTTTACTTCTCTTCTCCTTCATAGTTGTTTTTATCTTTTGTTGCTTCAAGCTCCCTCATCTTCATATCCCTTTCTTTCTTTTTTTCTGTCTTTTGTTGCTTCTTCTTATATATCATTTTTGACGTACTTATATCCCTGAAGCGAATAAGGAGAGAGCCAGTTGTAACCTAGTCCCGACGGTACCCAAAACACTGCCAAACCACAAGAATACTGCAAAATAAGTCTAAAATTGGGGCAACCTCTAAAGAAGTATTGGAATGGCTTCAAAATGCATGAAATTGTAGTTTTGGATACCTGAAGGATACTTTCAAAGTTTCGCCACTTTATGATAAGTTTTGATATGAGCATAACAAAACTTAGTTTTCAAATCCAGTTCCTATCATGCTAAAAGTAGACCCTACAACTACAACCCTATTTTATGGGTCTCGAAGCAATACCAGACCACTGGTATTACATCTGGAACTTCAAAAAAGCCCTATGTACTAAATTTTGGCTTGCTCCGGGACCATTTTGGGCCCAACTTACCATAAAAGGGTGAGTTTTATACTATTGCAGTGCAGCTTCAGATAACCCGTTTCCATTTATGGAAACTATGTCTTCTCATTTCAGGATGTTTTTCAAATGATCATATCTTACGCATTTAGAGTCCAAATAAGCTCAAATTTGGACATGAGTTAGATCTTGACGAGCTGATCATTTTGATATAAAGCACACATCTTGACGTGACCCTAGATGAGAGAATTTCTAAAGAGAATATGTGCTCAAAAACATGAAATTCATAATTTATACAAAAGAATATCCAATTCTTTGGAAGGCCATAGCTCAATCAACCGATGTCGGATCATCGCAAATATGGATCCATTGCGACCATTCTTCGAAGAGCTATAGTTTGGTACAAGTTTTATTTGTAATCGGAAGCTAGACAATATGAATTTCGAGGTACAAAAAATGAATACTTTTGCTGTCGTGGAAATCCCATTTTTCGGTGATCTCCCAAATTAAGGATATGCTCAATTCAACATCAAAACGGATGAAATTTACTCAAAATGATAGTGACAATGTTCTCTTCAATTTGTGATAAAAATAAAGATCTGGAACATCACAAATCAAGCTACATTGATGGTTAAAAAATTGTAAAGTTTATGGACTCGGTCGAATTTTAGGTTTTTTCTAAAAAATCTGTTTCAAGACCATCAAAGGGTACCAAAACGTTCACAAAAGTACAAGCTATGATTCTACAACGATTAATCACCCAAATTACTATCATAGGTGTCCGAAAGGCTAAGAAGTACTTAGGGGTATTTTGGTCATTTGCTCCAAATATGGGATGATTATTTTAATTCAGTAAATGTGTATTTTTTTTTGACAATTCGGGGTACTTTTGAGCATTCCACCCCTGTTTAGTGATTCCTCTATATAAAGAAGCCCATGTCACTTGTAATACGGTCTCTGAATTTTTGCCATTCATTTGTAATACTTGAGCATTTTAGAATGAATTTTAGCTTATTCTCATTGCTTTGCTCATAAGTTCAAGGCCAAAAGGAGAGGAAGAGAAACATTTGTTAGAGAGAGAAATACCTCTAGACCACCATATACCATATCTCATTCCCTACACCACAAACCTTAGACCACCATACACCATAGTCCATTGCATATATCATACCCCATCCCATACATCATACACTATACCCAAACTCTAATCCTTTCTCTCTCATGTGCTTGCAAAAAGACTCATGGACGTGCACCTAGGTGCACATACACCATAGGTCCACTCTCAAGCCAGGACGGACTAGTCGGCCCGATTCGTTCTTTTGAACAATAAGAAAAACTATCGTTAGACATCAAGCCTACCATTGGTTTAGGGTGTGCGCCGTGGTGGTTGATTCATAGGAATTGAAAGTTGCAGATTAGAACGCAAAAGTGATGAGAAAAGGGAATTCTAATTGAGCGATGGGTTGTATGAAAGGAGGATGAGTAAACCTCACAATTAAGTCTCTAATTATTTACACCTTAGATGGATTCACTTGTATGTGGAGCTGCTTTTTATTAGACTGGTCTCTAAAGCACTCATGACATCAAGATAAAAATGAAAGGCCCAAAATATGTATGTCGTTAAAGACAGGAAAGCTTTCTTTTATTTGTCAATTGTATTTTCACCATAATTAGATAAGGGACACGGTTTTTATGAGTCATAGGACTCATATGTAGATGACTGACCCCTCTTTAACATCGATTTGTTGAGATGGATTTTGGCCCTAATGTTTTATATATATATATATATATATATATATATATATATATATATAATATCTAACATGGATCATGAACGTATAAAATAAATAAATTCTAAAAACTAAAACGATGATTTTTAGGACGAAATCTTTAAGCTGTTGATTTTGTGCTTTTTGCGAGAGACCACAATGGATTTGTGATGCCTCGGGGGTCGCACATGTAATTATGGGTCCCCCTATGCATGAACTGATTTTCCTTAGATAGGGTTCTCAATTCAAAAATATAAGCAACTTAAGAACTTGAATGATTTTGTAGTACATACATTAAATAAGGAAAAAATTTATATAAGGTTGCAACATTAAAATGTAGAATTACATATGCACCTCAAAAATCCATTAGAAAAGGTTGTTTTAATGTTAAAAAACCCTCTAAATAATCATCTCGACATCCAGATATATGAATATAAAAAGAAAAAGAGATTTTAAGTCATAAAAATAATGCATCTTGAAACACATTATCTAGACCGTCCATTTTCAAGATTTCCATATGTTTATAAATCTACTTGATTTTAATCATTTTTGGAGTTTAAAATTTTATAATTAGGGATCAAAATAGATTTTCAAATAATTCTAAAAAACATTACTTCAAAATTATATGTTATGATAAATTTTGGAAGTGCGCCTTAATTGAATTGTTTAAAGTTACAACCATATATAAACCACACCCATTAAATAAAGGTTCAAAGTGAAAGATTAACTTCATGTTATGCAACTAATGTATGAGTGTTAATGCTTTTAATATGAAATTATAGACACATTCTGAAATTGAACCCAATCCTAGGTCCTTGTGCCCTAAAACCACAGGAAATGACCCCAATTAAGCCCATGAAACCAGTAGGGACCACAACAGCCTTGTAGTTGTAAGGCCAATTTCCTGTAATCCTAAACCATAGGGATCATACTAGTCTAGTACATCCTAACTAGTGGTCCAGAATCCATAAGAAAACACCAAATCTAATTAAATCTTCCTAAATCAAATCAAATTCGCCCAAATCTATTCATATCTATTTGAAGATATTTTGATTGATTAAGAATTATCCTTCCTAAATCAAATCAAATTCGCCCAGATCTATTCAAATCTATTTGAAGATATTATTATTGATTATACCCAAATGCGTGTGTATAACATGAGATTCAATGGAAAGCCATAATTTGTTGGCTCATAACTAGCGAATCAACGGTTGAAGGGTAGATCGGCCTTTAGGTTTATGTTTTACCGCATCCTACTTAATCTGCATGGATGGTGATGTTTCAATCAGGATTGTCAGTATTGGACAAGACACCAAATTGTGAGGAGTTTTGTCTCAAAACCAATCCGCCTTCTACTTGAACTAATTTGACAAGATGTTTAAAATATATAAAAAAAATAAGAATAATAATTTAAATATATGTAATATATTAGACAAAAAAAGTTGTTTGCATTGTTTGGCTACTCAAACCGATTAAAACCAGATGATCAAACTGGTCAAAAACAATCAAATACTAGTTTTGATTGTTTTTTTACTAGAACTCAATTTTTACTTTGGATCAAACTAGCCAAAGCACCCACAATAGTCTAACCGATTAAGTTTGCCTTTTGCAAATTCTATAACCGTGAAAATTGGGGTAACCATGCATCTAACAAGGGCGTACTAAATAAAAGTAGAAGAAAATAACTCAAATAAAAAAATTGATCTTCTATAACCGTGAAAATTGGGGTAACCATGCATCTAACAAGGGCGTACTAAATAAAAGTAGAAGAAAATAACTCAAATAAAAAAATTGATCTAAATATGATCTAATTTTATGTGAATAAATTTTGTGAAACTAAAAAACAAAATATAAGCATCGCTCAAATGCAATTTGAACTGTGGAGAAGAGAACTGTGCACCCTGTAACGGAGAGCTGTACACCTCCATTGAAATAGAGATCCAAGAAAAGACATGAGGTCATTGTGATGTCAAACCTTATGTCAAATGCTTAGGAAGTGACATTTAAAATCAAAGAAGCTAAGCCATTATTTTTCGTTGACGAAGTGACATTTAAAATCAAAGCAAGCTGAGCCATTATTTTTAGTTGAGGAATGTTGTTATTGCTTAGAAAATGAGATTGAAAGATGTTGATTTCTCTCTCATCCTCAGCTGTCTTCTCTAATTAATCATCGTGGATTCTGAGTCACAACTCTCCTCCTTCTCGCCCCACTCACTTAAATGTTGAGTCTCCCTCGAAAATTTTGCTTTCAATTTCGCTCTAAGTCTAGATTCCGCCCTGCCTAGTTCGTCTACTGCGGAGATAACAACGGAACCGGCAATTGTATATTGCGAAAATTCATCAACCCAAGCCTCATGGCATAAGTTGATGAGTGGCCCGACGAGATGGATAAGGCCTCCAATTGAATTTCTTCAGACTTTCGCTCATGACTCATTATCATACAAAGTCTACCATATGGCCACAGTTATCTTATAGTGTTCGAATTTTAATAATTTTTTCACAAACTAAATTAACATGAAAATTTGTTGGTGTGTATACCGTCGTGAGGCGAACCTAAATAAAATATAAAAATAATATAGATATTTCAAGGGTATTTTAACATTTTAGTTTTTGAGAATTATTTTTAATATTTTATTAGGTGTGAGTTGGTTAAATATACACACGATCCGAAGTTTAGATAAATCTAATTTGAAAGAAAATTGAAATTCGAACACTATCAAACAACTAAGACCATCTAACGAACTTTAGATGGTGATGAGTAATGAGCAAGATACTATAGAAATTTTGCCGCCTCACCAATTCATATGAAGCTTCAGTCCGAAATCCATCTTAGAGGTGGATTTTGGATTTTAGGTGTCAATAATTCATACTTCATACTATGTTGAATATATTTATGAAATATATATATAATCACATATGTTAATTGAAGAAGTAGAAGTACAAGATTGAAGAAATTACACACTTACGGATTATTACAAATACATAGGCTGGAAAATGACTGCCATTCGCGAGGACAGTAAGAAGGCATAGTAGACAAATTATAATCACACATATGAAGTTAAAGTAAAGAGTAGCAGAGGTTACCGACTTGCGATGTGGTACTTTTACAGAGTTTTAGAACAATACTAAGCTACAGTCATAATAGGGAAATAAAGCAAGAGAGCAAGAGAAGAAGAGAGCAAGAGAGAAGTATGGGCTGAGCTTCTTGATCTGCGGGAATTCCTTCTGAAAGCCTGTTTTGCTTCCGGTAGGAGAGGGTATCTATAGCTGGAGGAAGAGGTGCCTTGGTGATGAAGGTATCGATGCAATTGGCTTCGAAGGGATAAAGAAGCTGTCATGAGGTGACGGTGTACTGTTGGCAAGATGAGTGGAGTGCAACGTGGCTGGCTGCTATTATTTTCGTAGAAGATTCGACTGACGAAGGGTCATTCGGGAGACATGAGGGTCCCAAAGGAAAAGGACGTGGTACTCGAGGATAGGTGGTTTGTGGCGGTGATGGTGAAGGTCTCATATGTGTGACGGATAGATAGTGACACGTATTTAAAAGGAATCTGTACTATACGGCTAATATGACATCACTGAATCAAATCCAAGAGGAGAGAATATTTTTATCGCGGTATGTTGTCGTCTTATGGAGGTGTAGTCATGTCTATGATGCTTTTTGTTGTGGTGAGGTCTGATCACTCTTTTGCTGTCGAAGAAGCGGGCCGTCTGAAGCGGGCTATCGGGCTATTGGTCAGGTCGCTGGCTAAAGTCTTCCAATAGTGGGTTGCCGGACTGAACCGTTTCTTCTGAGGTGGCAGGTGCTGTATATGTGTCACAACTTGAAGCAGTATCCGTATGTGAGCTAGTAGATGAATCATATATTTGAATGATATCATATATTTTATTTCTGATTTGCTCATCTAATGTAATGGCTTCTAATTTTTGTTTGACTTTGCATTGGCTTTTATAATGGCCAACTTTTCCACATTTATAGCAAACAGGTAATTTTTTACCTTTTTGATGGAATTTCTTAGAAGCAAATCTTTTAGTAAACTTCTTAGATTTCTTATATTTGGCTGGAGAAGACTTATGTGTTTTCTCAGATCGATCAATTCGAAGTTTTCTCCTTTTATGGAAATTATGTATTTTATGTGGTTTATTCTTATTAATATGATAGCCAAATTGTTCACAGAAATCACCTAATTCTTTTTTTACCACTTATGTTTTGTTTATCGAGTTGTTTTTTGAGTTTTATATCTGTGCATAAGGCTAAGCCTTTGGCACATATTTCAAAGGATAATTCGCCTAACGTATATTGAGCGTAATTGATTGTACCACCATGTTTATTTTTCAGACGTTCTTTGACTTTTTCGGCGAACAAATATGGTAGACCTGCTACGAATTTTTCTTTCCAATGGTCAAGGTGACTATCTTCTCGTATAAGTAAACGAGAGAAAAAAACGTCTTTATACCACTTATAATGGGATAATATGGGACAACGTAAATTCGATAAAAGATCAGCAGTTCGTGCTGCGAGTATGGCAGTATTTTCTATGAAATGAAGAGCAATTGTATAAATAAGTGAATTGACAGCATCACTTTCAGTATATAAAACATCTTGATTTTGTTCATTTTTTGCTGTCCATTGACGAGTATTTGTTAATATGTGTTGTTTTGTTTGATCATTCAGATGGGAATCCCACCATCCTCTTAGCCTTCCAGTAAATCCTGAAACGATGGCTTTTGCAATTTTCTGATCATGGCTACCAATCATTTTACATGCTGAAGCATACATTGTCATATGTTTCATTGTATCTAGTATGCGATGGTCGGAAATTCTATCAATGTTCCAATCGATAATAGTTCGACCAATGTATGTAGATGTATGACTTGTAAGGTCTTCTTCTAATTGGATATCAACTGGAGTTGGTCTCTTATAGTATGGTCGAGCATTTATCGGTTGCCAATTTTTACTATAATTGACTCGATTTATAGTATCTGGGGAAATATGATGTTCAGAAAAAGCTTTTTGTATATTTGTTATTGTGTTTTTAATTGGAGGTTCAATATTTTCATTTTCTTGAAACATCATTTCTTCTTGGAGAGTCATATTATCATGCTCTGGGATTTTTGTTTTCCCTCTATCGTTTTCGAGTATAAAGATTTTCTTTTTGGGTTCTTTTAGTTCTAATTTGGATAGTTTGGAAATTAATTGATCCATTAGTGTTTTATTATCATCCCCGCTATGGAATTTTTCTTTATTTAATTCAGGAAGAGGTTTAAAGAATAATTGTTTTGGTTTCTTATATGATATGGAAGGAAGTAATAAATTTTCTATTCGAATAGTTTGTTTTCCAATAGTTTGAAGATAGAGATTCGTATAATTGTTTTGTTCAATTATATGTGGGAGTAATTCCATGCGAGATATACTAGCGTTATTTAATTTATAAGGTGTAGCTAATGTTTCGTATACTACTATTTGGGTTGAAGGATTTGTTTCATCTGTGTTATTGTCTGGACCTGTAGCGTCTTTATCAGACATTCCTTGTATTTTAAGACGTTGTTCAGGAGGATGTATAGCTTTGATTGTTTTTCCTTCTGTAGTATTGAATACAGTATACTGGGTTTCAAGTGTATTTATTTCAAAATCGGGGATATGAATTTGTTTTTGGTGTAAGATATCTTTTAACCAATCAAAGAAACATGTACTTTTGTTTCCTTGTTTTCTCCATTTGTTGAATTTTTTGTGGAATAAAGAAATGAGTTTGGGATCAAAAGTATCTACATAACATTCTCTGATATGTTTATTTTCTTGGGATAAATAATCATTTATTATAAATTTATTATCTAATGTTTCTTCCAGTTGTCAGACTTGAATAAATTCCGCTTCATCAGGTTCTTCATGAGCTTGTTTATATTGAGGAATAATAATATTATTTGATGTTCACATTAGTCCATCAATTTGTGGTCTAATCAGCATAGTAGGTGTTGGTGGAATGGTTATGATTGGAGGAATTCTGTGGTATGTAGTAACAAATTTTCTTGCTGGTTCTGGTTTTTGGAAAGAAGAAGTACTTGAAATACTAGAGATGGATGAATCATCCATTGGTTGAAATGATCTATTATTTGTGAATTGGATTTCAATATTTCCATCTGTATGTTCAATAATTTTATCCGGAATGTTTTGGATAGATGTTTGTGATGGTTGGTTTTCATTATGAATGGACCATGTTTGTGGTAAGATAATATCTGACCAAGATATTGTCTTTGGGATGATGGTATTTGATTTTTCCATATTGGTTTGGAAGAATATAGTTTGTCCTCGTGTGTCCACTTGAAGTACATTGGGACATAAAGTATTCATTACTTTGTAGTATAGACGATATACTATGGCTATATTTTGGGAACCTATGAGCATATCAAATCCTTGAGTTTTCAGGTTTAATGACAAGACGTTTAGAATATTTGGATCTGTAAGTGATACATAATAATTCGAAAAAAAATTAAAATAAATAGGTCCGCTACATAAACTTGATTCAACCATTCCGAGTAATGAGTTGAAAAATCTATTATGTCTAGTATCACGTAAACATACTAGGATAAAATTGTTAAGTCCTAGGCGAGTTAAGGGTTTAACTGTAATTTGTATTAATCCTATGTGAAGATATTTATAATTGTTTTTTTTATGGACTTGTAATATTTTATTTGATAATAATTGAAAATCTTCTTGATTACTTGTAACAGCTAGAGTCTGTTCGACTGTTTTGATAACATATCCTATTTTTAGATCAAATTTACCTTTTTTATATACATCAGATATTGGAACCTTTGGTATGTTCCAATTTTGAATTTGGGTTTCTATATCATTTATAATAATTTCTTCTTTATTTTTAACTCATAGAGTACTATTAGTGGAACTACTTACTTTATCTGATAGATTCTTAATAAATCTTTCCATTATTAGGTTGCGGTTGAGTGTTATCTGGACAGTCCTCTGTGACTACCTCTTATGTCTCTTTCGACCTCAACGGCTCTCCTGGCCTTAACGGTCTTTAGACAGGGTGTCTGAGCGTCTCTAACCTCAATGCTCGGACCAACTTCTTTTAATGGATTAATTTAATAAGTTTCCTTAGATAAAATAATGAGTGACACTATCATTACTCTATCAAGGTGTGGCTCTGATACCATAAATGCCGCAAGATCGCCCTATCTAACACATCTCTAACTATCTACAACTATCTTTACTTATCTTAAAAACTGGAAGATTAGACTATGGTAAGTTATTACTTGTTGTAATATACTGACATAGTATAAGAATGCTATGATGATAAAAATGGCAGAAATAATGGATATGTCTATAACTATCCAAGAAGTATGAGTATAATTACGAATTTTGATGCTAAATACTATCTTGAATTGCATCTCTGAGGAACATAATAATCACATATATTAATTGAAGAAGTAGAAGTACAAGATTGAAGAAATTACATACTTACGGATTATTACAAATACATAGGCTGAAAAATGACTGCCATTCGTGAGGACAGTAAGAAGGCATAGTAGACAAATTACAATCACACATATGAAGATAAAGTAAAGAGTAGCAGAGGTTACCGACTTGCGATGTGGTACTTTTACAGAGTTTTAGAACGATAATAGGGAAATAAAGCAAGAGAGCAAGAGAAGAAGAGAGCAAGAGAGAAGTCTGGGCTGAGCTTCTTAATCTGCGGGAATTCCTTTTGAAAGCCTGTTTTGCTTCCGGTAGGAGAGGGTATTTATAGCTGGAGGAAGAGGTGCCTTGGTGATGAAGGTATCGATGCAATTGGCTTCAAAGGGATAAGGAAGCTGTCATGAGGTGACGGTGTACTGTTGGCAGGATGAGTGGAGTGCAACGTGGCTGGCTCCTATTATTTCCGTAGAAGATTCGACTGACGAAGGGTCATTCGGGAGACATGAGGGTCCCAAAGGAAAAGGACGTGGTACTCGAGGATAGGTGGTTTGTGGCGGTGATGGTGAAGGTCTCATATGTGTGAAGGATAGATGGTGACACGTATTCAAAAGGAATCTGTACTATACGGCTGATATGACATCACTGAATCAAATCCAAGAGGAGAGAATCTTTTTATCGTGGTATGTTGTCGTCTTATGGAGGTGTAGTCATGTCTATGATGCTTTTTGTTGTGGTGAGGTCTTATCACTCTTTTGTTGTCGGAGAAGCGGGCTGTCGGGCTATTGGTCAGGTCGCTGGCTAAAGTCTTCCAATAGTGGGTTGCCGGACTGAACCGTTTCTTCTGAGGTGGCAGGTACTGTATTATCAGGGGCAAAGATATTGAGAAGATTTTGTTCTAATTCTTCGAGAGTAGCATTGGGGTGTGTTAGCCTCATTTTTTTCAAGTATGCAGAAAATGTGGGTAGACTGACTGTATTATGTTCTTGTGGGTTAAGTATATTACTAGGAGGAGGTATTCGTTTAAGAGTAAAGGAGGCAGGATCAACACTGAAGATATCCCACCATTTAATTTTGATAGTTTTGCCAAGTTTAGGGATGTACTCATAATTATGCGTATTATTCTCAGAAATGGTATAATCCCATTTAAGTATCCAAGGTATTTGGTAAATGGCCATGAAATAAAGATGAGAGTCATCTAAGTCAGTGCAAGTATTATATTGTGCAAATTTGGTCTGAAAGGCTTGGAAGGAATCTGGTAGGATTTGTGTCTGGGATCCCCATAATAAAAACCAGTGGCGAAACCAATTTGGGAATCTTTCATAGATAGGAAGTTTGAACTGTAAGTACCAGGAGTGAGTATTATTTGGATTTTGATATGAGAAAACCTTATGCCAGGCTTCTATATAATCAGCATATTTATAATATTTGTATTGGAATTTTAGATTTATTAGTTTTTTCCCTTATATGGGATTACAGCTCCAATCCTCATAAGAAAGTAATTTTTTTATCTGAAATTTGGAATAAGCATATAATTTAGTGGTTCCTTGATAAAAGTGCACAATAGAAACAGAATCGGTTTCCATGAGAATGGATTCATACCATACGCGAGTCTTAGCTCCATGTGATGGATTTAAGTGGCTTACAAGGTAAAGGGGAGCAAGTTTATTTGGGTCAATTTGCACATGGTTGTCAGAAATGGATATATCAGACAAGAAAGCTATTTCAATATAAACGGATTTGATATTAGTGGAGGTTTGCTTATTTGGGTATGTTGCCGATGAGAATGCCGCACTCAGGGTTTGTATTGGACTTTGAGGAGGAGTTTGTATAAAATATTCAGGTATGTTTGTGGATCTGAGAGGTGACATAGGTGTCAGAGTCAACGAGGGATAGCTGGGCATAAGAGGCCCAGGCATATTACAAGGTACTAAGTCCATTGGTTGTTTTCCTCTAGATTTATTTGGAGGTTTATTCATATTGATATTTTTATTAGCAATAAATAATTGCAAACCGTATGGAATGGTATCGGTTTCAGTTTCAGGAAGTGGTGGTAATGTACAACCCCCCCTGCAAAAATTCACGGGTAAGAAAGTCAGGTAAAGAATTAGCAGAACCGTGAAGATGCTCAATAGAGAAGTCAAAAGCAGATAAAATCGCCTGCCAACGGGCAAAGATTTGTTTGGAAACAAGGTTTTGAACATCTTTTTGATTAATATCTTTTGCGGCTTTACAATCGGTGTGAATAAGAAAGTGTTGGTTAAGAATATCACTTCGAAATTTACAAGGAAAATATCATGTTAACCCATGAACTGTTAGCTACAATATCAGCCAATGGCCCAGATTGAATCTGGACCGATCTGACGGTCACAATCTCATTTCGTGTTTGAATTTTCATTTCTTTCGATTTTTGTAAAACCCATATGTCTGTTTGTGGTTTCTTGAACTTGAGGCCGTTTAGCTAGGAGTGTGTTTAGGTCGTTTTGTTCAAAGGAAAATTTTAATCACATGAGGCCTTACGTGCCAAGAAAATGAAAATTTTCAAAATTTTCTTTTTGAAAACTTCAAAGGTAATCTTCTCATTCTTGGGCTGAGTACCTTTTGGTTTCTGGGTTAGAATCCAAGTGATCTGGCTCTTCGACCTTTCTTTTTCCTTTTGAATCTGAAGCTGGTCTTTCAGCTTTGTTTTCATAATCTGATTTTGTATCAGATTCGATTTTGACTTTGAAAATAAAAAAGGACTCATCTTCATCGATGTTTAAAATGAGATGGTAATTGTTTTTTATCATGAGATTTTCATTTTCAAAAAATAATTCTTGCATGCTTTTGTGAAGCTTAGATCTTTCTTCAAAATCAGTTTCTTTGATATACCGGGATTTCCAGTATTCAAAATTTTTTTTTATGGCTTCAAAATCATTATACTCTTCTTCTAGGGTCAGGATTTCAGTCCCAAAGTAGAGTTGACTTACGTGGTTCATAAGCCTATTTGAAAACAACATTTTTATTTAAAGATTGTTCAAAAAAATTTAGCAAGTTTTTGACTCAGGGTTTAAGTCTATACTATTTATTATTCCTAAGCTATCTACTTTAGAAATTTTTTCTGAAATTTTTTGTTGATTTTTTGAAATATTTTTAATACAATGATTGCAAAAATGAAAACATCTATTTATACTCCTACTAAGATTTGAAATATCTTTTTCTTCGTTTTTATCTAAATGATATAAATGCTCAAAATTATTCTGATCTAATTTATTTTATTTAGCTAAGCAATATATTTCTCCCATGTTGTTTTTCTTGGCACCTAAGGCCTCCTGTGATTAAAAGTTTCCTTTGAACAAAAATGGCCTAAATGTACTCCTGGCTAAACGGCCTCACAGTTCGAGAAACCACATACAGGCGTATGGGTTTTTGAAAAATCGAAAGAAATAAAATTGCCTTGCTAAAGAAATAATTTATATCAAATTAAAATTGAACATCAACATCATAAAGATAAATAAAAGAAACAAAAATTTAAATCTTACAAGAAGCAATGGCAAACTTCACTTCATATATTTGAACAGCAACTACAAGCTCTGAGCATAAAGTAACTATGAATATGGTAAGATTGTGAAATGGGGCCCCACGGGGAAAATCATATTTGAGCACCTTCGATCACTATCCTTGAAGTGCCTTCTCAATTTTATCAAAAGCATGGCCTACAGAGTTTTCAAATCATGGACTCACAATAACCACTTGACTTTTGACATAACCAGTACTACTTGATGGTTTGCTAGAGAAAAATTCTTCCAACCATACCAGATATGGGAATTGAGAAAAACATAGCAAATGGATTTTACATCTCTAAGGAAAAACTTGTTACTATAAAGGAGATAAAAAATCTATATGTTGCTGAATATGCCGTCAAAAATATAATAGCATTCACCAAAAAATTGTTTGTTATGAATCAAGAATGGCCAAATTTACAGACGACAGAAGACTGTTTATAACAGACCTTCCGATAGCTTACACGGTCAATGAAGAGTTAAAGATAGATTTAAAAAAATATCTAAATCTTTATCTTACAATAATATTAATGGATCTCCCCTCTAATCTAGCTAATCATGCTGAAGAGAGACTCGAGATTTTTAGAGATACATTGCTGAATACATGGGAAAACCAGTTCTTTACCAATAGTCACAGTCTAGACAGTAATGGAAAGGTCAATATTGACAATATGATGGCATATTAAAATAATATTTTATGGGACAGCCCGACTGCAAAATTACCCAACATACGTGTCCGGATGATACAAGGATGACGCAAAACATGATATCATCAATGATGCAAGCTACGATGTAGGCATTAATGTCGTCAATGCCACCTCATATACCACCTAACCGACCACAATTAATGTTATTAGGATGACTCATCAGTCGCTTTAATGAAGCCCATGATACCTCACTAGTTGACTCATCAATCGTATTAATGAAGATCTGACACCTCAACCACTGCAATTAATGTAACCTGGACACCTCATCTACTTTTCATGATACCTCAGCTAACTTTTGCTAGTCACGTCAGTACTTTTGTACCTTCCACATTAATGATACAACCAATCCATTTATTGTAGAATTCAAATCGAGTTTGTAAATAGAAGTCTGCCCTCTATAAATAGGGGCTCAGTTTAATTATTTGAAGCATAAAAAATAAGAGCTTCACTTTGAGTTCGAGCCTTAGGGTTTTAGTCTTAGTTTTCTGCTTTCCCATATAATTTGTGTACTCAGTTCTTCCTTCTCTTCTGTGTGCCTTATCTACACAAATTCTTCTTCCTTCTCATCTTCATATTTCTTGTACAACACTGTAATCCGTTTGTCACCTGTGTCTATTGCAACTCTGGTGTAACTGGTTATCAGTAAATACTCTTAGAAATAGGATCAGATTTGTCTTCTCTATTATAAAAAATCATTGCATTGATTTTTTTCTTATATTTTATCAGGCACGATTTGATGAGAAGAACACACACCTAAAATTTCAAATGATTTGGATTTGTAGAAAAATAATTAAAATTCAAATACTACCGAACATCTGTGATCGTCAGATCGGCCCAGATTCAATCTGGGCCACTGGGCTCAATTTTTCTTGTGAGCCCACTGACTCACAGGATCATTTTATATATATTGAATCTGGGCCGATTTGATGATCACGACCTCATTTTGTGTTTGAATTTTAATTTTTTTTTTACAAATCCAAATCATTTAAAATTTTAGGTTTGAGTTCTTCTCATCAAGATGCACCTAATAAAAATATATTAAAAAAATTTATTTGTGAAATAAAATTACCAAAATACCCCTGAATCTTTTTGAGTGTATTTTGGTCATTTTATTTCATGTAAAAAAAAAATTTGATATTTCTCAAGGATTCAACTATTTTTTATAAATATACTTCTAAATTTTCAAGTGATTTGGATCCGTAGAAAAAACATTAAAATTCAAACACTACCGAACATCCGTGATCGTCAAATCGGCCAAGATTCAATCTGGGCCGTTGGGCTCATATGTTCATATGAGCTAGTGGGCTAACCCTAGCTTTTTCCAATATATGAAAAATAAAATGGTCATGTGAATCTATTGAATTTGTAGAAAAGAAAATTTTAAATATGAAATGCAAACGTGACCATTGGATCGGCCCAGATTCAATATGGGTCATTGAGCTTAACACTATTTCATCAGCTCATGAGCTGACAATAGCGTTTTCCATACATAAATATATATACATATTGGAAAAATCTGGGGTTAGCCCATTAGCTCATATAAACATATCAGTCTAATGGCCCAGATTGAATATATGCCGATCTGACGATCACTCATGTCCAGTAGTGTTTGAATTTTAATTTATTTTTTTTTATAAATCCAAATTGCTTAATATTTTAGTAGTATGTTCATAAAAATTAGATGAATTTTTGAAAAATATCAAAAACATATTTTACATGAAATAAAATGACCAAAATACCCCCAAAAAGATTCGGGGGCTATTTTGGTCATTTTATTTTTTACAAATAATTGTTTTTACATTTTTATTAGGTGCGCCTTGATGAAAAGAACATACATCTAAAATTTCAAGTGCTTTAGATTTCAAAAAAAATAAATAAATATCAAACACTACCGACATCTGTGATAATCAGATCAGCCCAAATTCAATTTGGGTTGTTGGGCTCATATGTTCATTTGAGCTAGCGGGCTAACCCCAGCTCTATATATATTAGCCCGCTAGCTCAAATGATATATATATATATATATATATCCCAACTAGATATCAAGGGAATTCCTTCTCCAACAATAACTATTCCTCCTTCACCTAGTATGAATATACCGTCTGAATCCTCTGATAAAGGAAAAGCAAAAATACCTGAACATGAAACAATGATGCTTCAAGAGGAAGAACCAATCATAGAAGATACAATTCAAAATCAGGAAAAAGCATTTATGGATAATACTCCCATTACAGAAACCATAAATAGAATAGCCTATGGTAAATACTGGAAACCAGTAACCGCCTTACCATATCATAAGAGACCTACACCTGTTGACATACAAATGGAAGAAGATGCCATCCAACAGGTAGTATCATATTCAGGTAGGTCAATAGTAAATTGGCAAATAGATGGACAATCAGAATTAAAAATATTGGATGTGTCAAAATATTTTGAAGGTACTAGGCCTTCATTGATACAGTTTAAATCAGCTCCGGAATCTATTAAGGCTGGTGTTTCAAAACTATAATCTGAAGCAACAATTATTTGACATAAACAAACCATTCAAATATTAAATACAGCAGATGGAAATAGATTATTTATTAAATATAAACTATCCAATGCCTCTGTTTGTAATAATCACCAATGTATAGATACTCCATTCATAATGGTAAAAGGACTCAGCCAAGCAGTAATACTTGGAATTCCATTTCTAACACTATTATATCCTTTAACTATAAATGAAACAAGAATATCATCAGTTATTCAAAATATTCCAGTACAATTTAATTTTATACATAAACCGAAATTGAAGGAACTTAATAGTGTCAAAAGTCAATTAACAAATAAAGAAAAATTTCTTTGTACCCTCAAACAGGAAATTAAATACAAAGTCATTGAAGAACAACTACAGACTACTTCAATACAACAAAAAATTCAATCATTACAACAACATATAGAAAATTCTATATGTAGTGAACACCCTAATGCTTTTTGGGAAAGAAAAAAGCATAGTATAAGTCTACCTTATGAACCAGGGTTTGATGAAAAACAAATCCCTACAAAAGCTAGACCAATACAGATGAATACTATCCTTTTAGATATGTGTCAAAAAGAAATAAAAGATCTTCAAAATAAGAAGCTTATACGACCAAGCTCCTCACCTTGGAGCTGTGCAGCTTTTCATGTCAATAAAAATGCTGAAAAGGAACGAGGAGTTCCTAGACTTGTTATTAATTATAAACCTTTGAATAAAGTCTTACAATGGATAAGGTATCCAATTCCTAATAAGAAAGATTTATTGGATAGAGTTGCTCAAGCATGTATCTTTTCCAAATTCGATATGAAATCTGGTTACTGGCAAATCCAAATCCAAGAACAAGATAAATATAAAACTGCATTCAATGTTCCATTTGGACAATACGAATGGAATGTTATGCCATTTGGTTTAAAAAATGCTCCATCAGAGTTTCAGAAAATAATGAATGAAGTATTCAATGCTTATCATCATTTTATGATAGTAAATATTGATGATGTTCTCATATTTTCGGAATCCATAGATCAGCACATCAAACACATTAATACATTTGTACATGCAGTAAAGAATGCTGGATTAGTTGTTTCAGCTAAAAAGATTACACTCTTTAAAACCAATATCAGATTCTTAGGACATATGATTCACCAGGGAACTATTATACCCATAGACAGATCAATAGAATTTGCTGATAAATTCCCTGATCAAGTTCTTGATAAAAAGGAACTTCAAAGATTCTTAGGATGCTTGAATTATGTTAGTGATTTTTATCCTAACCTTGCGATAGATTCTAAGCCTTTATATGATAGACTCAAAAAGAATCCTCCACCATGGACAAATACCCATACTCTAGCAGTACAGGTAATCAAGAAAAAGGTAAAAACCCTAGAATGTCTTTCCCTTCCACATCCAACTGCTTTCAAAATTATTGAATGTGATGCATCTGATAAAGGTCTTGGTGGTATTCTGAAACAACAAATTGATTCAAAAGAACAACTTCTTCGATATACTTCCAAAACCCAGAATACTACTCAACTTAATTATTCCATGGTCAAAAAGGAATTATTAACAATAGTCCACTGTGTGACTAAATTCCAAAGTGACATTTTAAATCAACATTTCTTAATACGTACGGACTGCAAAGCAGCCAAAGATATCTTGCAAAAAGATGTTCAAAATTTGGTTTCTAAACAAATATTTGCTCGATGGCAAGCTATCTTATCCGCCTTTGATTTTTCCATCGAACACCTTCCCGGGTCTTCTAATTCTTTGCTTGATTTTTTAACCCGTGAATTTTTGCAGGGGGGGCAACACTGACGCTAACGACGAATCCCCATTATCTCTTGCTCTTCAATTATTCCAAGAGAACCAAATCAATACTAATATTCTGTCTTCATCTGAAAACATGGGATCCTGTGGCACTTCTCGCAGGGATAAACAACCCATGAGAAATATAGTTCCTTATGAAGGAGAACCTTCACCTCTGAATATTCGTTCACCTTCACAATCCCCAATACATCAAATTACTTATCCAGAAGCACATGCTTCTACTCCCACTTACTCACCAGCTCAATCAAAATCCGCTCCTACATCAAATATCCCAAGATCTGTATACATCGAAAGAGCATTCTTAATAGATATCACCATAGATGAATATCAGGTTCATATGGATCCAATCAAACTTGCACCCTTATATTTGTTAAACCATCTCAACCCTACCAATGGGGTTAAGACCAGAGAATACTATGAAGCCATACTCATGGAAACAGGGTCCATCTCTGTTGTCCATTATTTCCAGCAAAATACCAGAATAATTGCTTATTCTAAAGTGCAAATAAAGAAACTTCTTCCCTATGATGAGTGGGGTTGCAATCCCGCACAGGGAAAGAAATTACACAACCCAGAGTTTTCATACAAATATTTCAAATATGCCGAGTATATAGAAGCCTGGCACAAATTCTTTTACTACCAAAATCCAAACAATACACACAGCTGGTATCTTCAGTTCCGGCTACCTATTTTCGAAAGATTCCCCACATGGTTTCAAAACTGGTTTTTTGTGTGGGGCTCAACTTCTTTGGTTCTACCTCCTGCTTTCAAAAACCTGCAAGAACAATTTGTGCAATACAATAATACTGATAATATGGTTGACACTCACCTTTATTTCATGGCCTTATATCAAATCCCATTGATTATGAAATTGGATTACACCATCTCAGCCAATACCACAAATGACTATACCTATATCCCTCGTTTGGGAAAAACCATATCTGTAAAATGGTGGGATATCTTCCAAATGGATCTCACCAAGACCACACCAAAAAGAATACCTCGAAAAACACCTAAATACCAGGAAAACCCAAATACTGCAAATACCTCTTTTGACTTTCCAACCTACCTCCGAAATATGTTGCAAACCAATCTCAATGCATCAAAAGAAGAACTTGAGAAACAAATGAGAGAGATTTTTACTGAAGCCGGAAGGAAACCAACATCTTCCGAAGAAACCGTATAGTCGTCTCCACTCCACACCAATAGGTATCTCCAACTAAGTCAAGCTGATCCAGAAGAGACTGATCCAAAAGAGACTGATCCAGAAGAAGATGACCCAGAAGAATTTAGCCAAAGACCATAAAGTCCCCATCAAAGCTGGCACATAAACGACAGAAGAAATTATCAATAAACGCCAAAATACTGTTCCCAGATTCCAAGCACCGACATATACGACAAACAATAGTGGCCACGTCACCGACAACGACAAATAACAGTGACCATGTCACCGACAAAAGACACTATTCCAGATGCCCTACTGTAGCAATAATGCAATAAGGACAAAAGCGACACTATACAAAGATGCCAAAAAGTGTCCTTTTCTTTCTTTTTTATTTTGTTTTATTATTTTACCCCTGTGGCGAATCTTCTTTATGTCTTCTCATCTTTGTCTTCTCCCTCGAGCTCCTTTGTCGTCTCCCTAGAGCCCCTTTATTCTTTTCTTATCTCCGAAGTAAGCTCCCTCTATAAAAGGAGCTAACTCCCTTCATTCAAGGCAGGGTCTCCCGCTCCTCTCTCACTCTCTTCTCCTCTCCTTCAACCTCTAACCTTCAACCTTTGCAACCTTAAACCTTCAACTTGCAACCTTAAACCTGCAACCTTCCTTCAACCTTTGCAAACCTGCAACCTTCCTTCAACCTCTGCAAACCTGCAACCTTCTTTCAACCTCTGCAAACCTGCAACCTTCAACTACTTCAAACCTCTTTTCCCTAAAACCTGATCTCTGAAATAATCGCCTTCCAGAAGCAATAGTGCAATCAGAGCTATCCTGACCTTCATAGCTCACAATACTCAGGTTCTATCTTTACCTTTCTCAATTACTTATGTGTGATTGTAATATCAAATCTCTACCCTCATACTGCCCACAGCACTGGAAACTATTTTCCAGCTATTGTTTGTGCACACAGTAAGTTTCTCTTTGTTCTATACCGCTTCTCTTTGTTCTATACCGCTTCTCTTTATTCTCTGTGATATACCTTCTCTCTATCCCTTTCTGGAGATAATCCTGCTCTGATACTCTCTGCTCTATACTTACTCTCGAAAAATATAAATCGGCCTAGATTCAAACACTACCGGACATCCGTGATCATCAAATCGGCCTAGATTCAATCTGGGTCATTAGGCTCATATATTCATATGAGCTAATAGGCTAATCCCAGCTAAATATATATATATATTAATGATCCCATAGGACCCTCCCCCACCCATGGGTGTAGGACCCTAAAGTATTACCGTTAAAGTTGACAAGGATCTCTAGAAAAGTTATCACATGGGTGTGGGACTTGACTTTTCTATAGATCCGTGCCAAATTTACTGGTGATCCTTTGGGGTCCTACACACATGGCAAGAGAAGGGTCTTATAGGATCATTTCTCATATATATATATATATATATATATATATATATATATATATATATATATATATATATATGGAGTCACTGTTGTACTCCCATATGCGAATGGCTAGATTTAATCTGGCTCATTCTGTGGCCGATCTAATGCTCACAAATGTCCGATAGTATTTAAATTTTAATCTTTTTTCTACAAATATTAATAACTTAAAATTTTAGCCGTGCATTCTTCTCATAAAATTGAACCACATAAAAATATAAAAAAAATAATTTGTGAAATATAATTTAACCAAAATACTCCTAAAATGTTTTGGGGTATTTTCATCAATTTATTTCATGTAATTTTTTTTTTTAATACTTTTCATATATTCAAATATTTTTTAAAAACACATTTTTAAAATTTTAAGTGATTTGGATTCATAAAAAAAAATTAAAATTAAAACACAATTGAACATCTGTAATCGTTTGATCCGCCGTGGGCGTTTACTGTAGCAGTACGCACCTGGATGCACAACATATTTTCCCATATATATATATATATATATATATATATATATATATATATTAAAGTATTGACTGCATCACTCGCATTATTTATTACATCTTGCCCAAACTCATTTTTAACCTCCCACTGTTTGGTGGCAGTTAATATTTCATTTTTTGTATTTTCATCCATATGGAAATCCCACCATCCTCTTAGCCATCCCGTAAACCCACAAATAATGGTTTTAGCTATTTCTTGGTCTTGATTTCCACTTGTTTTGCACGCAGTTGCGTACATGGTCATATGTTTCATTAAATCAAGAATCTGATTTTCAGACATTCCATCAATATTCCAATTTACAATGGATCTTCCAGAATAAGATATAGAGCTGGTAATTAAATCTTCTTCCAACTAGAGATCTACAGGAATAAGCCTAGGATAATGCATTCTTGTATGTAAAGTAGGCCTAAACTTTTTCCCATGATCTATTCTATTTATTTCAAGGCTTTCTGTTTTGAAAGCTTGTTCTATTTCATTAAGCTTCTTATTAGAAAAGGATTCTTCTTGAAGAACCATAACTCCTTGATCAGAACTAGTCTTGAAAATTACTCCATTTTCTTTTATATTTCTTTGTTAACTTTTTTACTAGCTCATCCACCAATTCTTTATTGTCATCTTTTTTCTTTATTCCTTGAAGACTAAACTGTTCTTTATTGATAGTTGGAGGAGGTTTGAAGAGTAAAGCTTTCTTTCCTTCAGACTTATGATCCGTCTTTTTATTCTGAGGTTTATTCATCATATTTTAATTCCTGGTAGTCTGTCTTCCAATAGTTTGTAAACATAGATTAGTATAATTACTTTGTTCAATTATATCCGGAATTGCATCTATTTTATGGGTATGATGATCGTTGTTTTTTGGGGTAATTTTATAAGGTGAAGCTTTAGCCTCAGGTTTATCTTCTGATTTTCCTTTCATCTGAATACTTTTTTAAGGGGGATGAATGGAGTTCAGTTCTTCCCTTTACGTAGTATAAAAGGTTTGATACTGAGTCTCAACAGTATTCAGATCAAACTCTGGAACTTCGATCTCTTTCTCTTTTAGGGTGTATCTTAACCAATTAAAGAATTTCATATTCTTTTTATGTTTTAATATAAATTTATTGATTTTTTTATGAAAAGCATCTAATAATTCTTGGAGAAATTTCGCAAGATACCAGTCTCTGATTTTCTTATTTTCATCGGACAAAAAGTCCTGTTTGATCCCTTCTTTACCTATCTTAAACTTTTCATCCTTTTGAAGGGTAATAATATTAAAATCTAAGTCAGAAGGTGTTGGTTCTTAATGTGGAGAACTAGGTTCATATATTATATATACTGGTTGTTGTATTTGACTATTCGTTCTAGTCAATCCTTTGACGATTGGTCTCCTGTGAGTTTGCTCATGTTCTAACTGCGGAACAGAGGAAGTAAAGCATCTTGAAGGAACTCTATAAGGGGTTTCAGAAATATTTATTCGCGTTCGTCTATTCGAGTTGAATTGTATTTCTACATTCCTATTTAGGTACTCCATTATTTGTTCCGGTTCTCTATATATTGAGGCTCTAGACTGTTTGTTTTCATAGTGTAGGGACCACTTTTCAGGGAGTTTTATTTGTGACCAGGCCATAGACCTTGGTATCACGGTATTAGATTTTTCCATATTGGTATGGAAAAACACTGTTTGTCCTTTTATATCCATCGAGAGTGCGTTCGGACATAAAGTGTTCATCACTTTATAACAAATCCTATAGACTAGAGAGAATCAGAGAATTTATTATGCCGTTCATCTCTGAGACAGATAAGAACAGAGTTATTTAAACCAATTCGAGTGAGTGGATTTATTGCAATTTGGACAAGTTCTATATGTAAATATTTGTAATTCTTATTCTTATGATCTTGTATCAGTCTATTTGAGAGAAGTTGTATACTATTTTGCTAACTAGTAATAGAAAGAAAATAGATGTTTTACAATTAGATGATAATATTTAAGATCAACTGTTTAATATACTGCAGATTAATGATGAATCTTCTGATAATTCTTCTGATTCTGAATTAGATATGCTAACTGGAGAAATAGAAAACGAAGATTTAATCCTTAACAGTTCTGACTCAGATGACAATAATATTGATGCCTCTTGTTTTTGCAACACCCTTACCAAAGAAGAAAATTTGATTATAGATATAATTGATATTTAATCCAATATATAAAAATAGACAAAAGGAATAAAACCCCCTCTCCTCCTCTAGTGAGCACTCAAGAGGACTATAGTTTTGCTAAAATTCTTAGAAGGGTTGAGGACAAAATAATGGTCCCAAAGAACCTTCTATCTCTGAATTGATGCAGGAAATAAATGAAATCTGTAATGAACTAATAAGCCTAAAAAATAGAGTACAGATTATAGAGTTAGCCTCTAACCCTGTTAAAGATAGACCCTGTTAATACAGATGATGAAATAGAATTTAATAAAATTATAAATAATTATAAAAATCCTCTGCCCCCTACAGCAGAAGAATTTCCTCCTAAAATAGTTAAGGATGAACCAGAATCCTCTAATACAACACAAGATTGTAATTACGTTAGTCTTCTTGACAAAGTAATTACTCAAAAATGGCTCACTATGATAAAAATAATAGTTCAAAAGAATATAGTTTTTAAACTCTTGCTCTAATAGACTCAGGAGCAGATTTGAATTGTATAAATGAATGATTGGTCCCTAATAAATATTTTAGTAAGACCACTCAAGTCTTAAACACAGCAGATGGCAGTAAGATGATCATAAACTGTAAACAGTCAAATGCTGTAATATGCAATAATGGTAATTACTTTGAGTTCCCTTTTATTATGGTAAAAGGATTAAGCCAATCTGTAATTCTGGGAACTCCATTTCTAAATATATTTTACCCAATAAAAATCGATAATATTGGAATTAAAGCAAACATAGGAGGACATGATGTGAAATTTGAGTTTTTCGAAAACCCAAAAACTCGAGAAATTAATAATATAAGAGAGAAAATTTCTAGTAAAGAAAAGTTCTTATATTTCCTTAAAGATGAAATAAAATATAAAACAATAGAAACAAAGCTTTTACTTCTTGAAAATAAAAAGGTAATAGAAACCCTAAGAAAAGATATTGAAACAGAAATATGCCTTGAACTTCCAAATGCTTTTTGGAATAGGAAAAAACATATTGCTCATCTACCTTATGAAGCCAATTTCCATGAAGAGAAAATTCCTACCAAAGCCAGACCAATCCAAATGAATCCCAGGGTTTTGGAAATTTGTAAAAAAGAAATTGCTAATTTACAACAGAAAAGGCTAATTAGAAAAAGCTCCTCTCCTTGGAGCTATTCAGCATTCTATGTGAAAAAGGCTTTTGAAATAGAAAGAGGGGCTCCACGACCGGTTATAAATTATAAACCATTTAATAAAGCATTACGATGGATAAGGTATCCCATTCCTAATAAAAGAGATATATTAGATAGACTTGTTAATGCTTGTATCTTTTCTAAATTTGATCTAAAGTCTGGCTATTGGCAGATCCAAATTGCTGAAGAAGATCGGTATAAAACTGCTTTTAATGTTCTTTTCGGACAATATGAATGGAATGTTATGCCTTTTGGGCTAAAGAATGCCCCTTCAGAATTCCAAAATATTATGAATGATATCTTCAATCCTTATACTAAATTTATGTTGGTCTATATTGATGATGTTCTAGTATTTTCTGAAAATCTAGATCAACATATAAAGCATCTAAACATTTTTGTCAAAGCAATCAAAGCAGCTGGGTTGGCAGATTCTGCCAAAAAGATTAGTCTTTGTCAAACAAAAATACGATTTTAGGACACAATATTTTCTAAGGAAGAATAATCCCTATTGATAGAGCAATTGATTTTGCCAATAAATTCCCAGATGTAATCAAAGACAAAACTGAGCTCCAGAGATTTTTGGGTTGCCTCAATTATATTACTGATTTTTATAAAGATTTAGCTATTGATGCTAACCCATTATTTCAAAGATTAAAAAATAATCCTCCTGAATGGACGGAGGTGCATACTTCAACAGTAAGAAAAATAAAAATAAAGGCTAAAGAGTTACCCTGTCTTACACTCTTCGACCCTACAGCTTTTAAAATAATTGAGTGTGATGCTTCAGAGAAAGGGTTGGGAGGAATACTAAAACAAAAAATTTCTAATACTGAACATTTGGTTCGTTTTACTTCCCGAGCCTGGAATATGACCCAACAAAATTACTCCATTGTTAAAAAAGAACTCCTTGTTATTGTCCACTGTGTTACTAAATTTCAGAGTGATTTACTCAATCAAAAATTCCTCATTCGAACCGATTGTAAGGCTGTAAAAGATATACTTATTAAAGATGTCAAAAACCTTGTCTCCAAACAAATTTTTGCTCGATGGCAAGTTATTCTCTCTTCTTTTGAATTTGAGATTGAACATATTAAAGGCAATACTAATTACCTTCCTGATTTTTTAACTTGTGAGTTTTTGTAGGGGGGACAGGAGGAGTTTGAGTTTAGCAAAAAAGGGGAAAATGGAAATAGTTCTAATATCAAATAAAGCCTTAGCAACATCTTCATCACCAATGACCCCAAATCAAATAATTAAAAAACAAGCTCAGGAAATAACCTTTTTCTCCTGAACCAATACCAATAGCTACGAATACAACTGGAGAGAAGAGTAAGTTCATAGAAACCTCTTTCATAACCATCACTGTAATAGAAGACATTGATAAAACCAAGGACCCATGGGAAGTATCCGCTATATATCTGAGAAACCATTTGCACCCAAATAATGGAGAGAAAAGTCGAGAGTGGTATGAAACTATCCTTCTTGAAACCAGATCTGTTACCATAGTCCATTTTTATAAAAAGAATACCAATATGATAGCATATTCCAAGTTTCAAATAAGAAAAATAATTTCATACAAGGAGTGGGGCTCAGACCCCTTGAAACCAAGAAAATTACAAAATGAAGATTTCAACGATAAATATTATCAATCTTTCCAATATATCAAAGCATGGCATGAGGTCTTTGCTTTTCAGAATATTAATAATTCTCATACATGGTTCATACAAATAAAAGTACCAATACCAGGAGAATTTTCAAATAGGTTCAAAAGTTGGTTCCAATTGTGGGGATCTGGAATAGAAATATTGCCACCTAATATTCAAGCTTCACAAAGGAAGTTTGTAGAATATAACAATAATAACGATAAAATAGATCTCCATATGTATTTTATGGCTTTATACCAAATACCATGGATCATGAAATGGTCCTACCATATAACAAATTATTATACAAATAATTGAGAATATATCCCAGAAATAGGCAAGCAAATATATATATAATGGTGGGATGTGTACGAAAATGAAACCCTAAACCCAGACAAGATAAGAATGAAATAGGTACCATTTTCACCCCCTGATACAAAAGTAAAATGGCGGACTATATAAATAAGATTCGTCAACAAAACCCTACTTCAATTAGGTAAGAACTCAAAAAGAAACTACTCCAAATATTTAATGAAGAAGAAGAAGCTACGTCCACGTCAACTCAAAATGAGCAATCCTATGAGCAAGAAAATGATGATATAGACTTTGGAATATCACAATAGAAGATACCATAATACACAGGACGGAATGACTGCAACCAAGAGCACACGAGTCCTACCGACAAAATAGTAAACTGTCGACAAAATAGTAAAAGCTGCCGACAACATCTTTTCCTATGCACCGACAACATCTTCCTGTTCACCGACAGCATCCCTCACCTTTTCCTATTCACCGACAGCATCTTTCACCTTTCGGTCCCACTCAGTGTCACCGACACATTTTCTACCTTTTAGTCCCATCCAATGTCAGCAATGCCTTTAGGTCTTGTCCAGCACCAACGGACTTGTAAATAAGATTTGGAGTCCGCAGGCTATAAAAGGGGAGGAAGGCCATTCATCTGGGACATCCGGAGTTTTCCCCCTCAGTGCTTTCTGCAACTGTACTCTCTTTCTTTCTATCTCTCTCTCTCTCTGCAACTTTACTCTCTCCCGATTGTATATCCGGTGGTGTATCCAGCCAACCAGATCACATTTCTATTAGATGATTTGCTATATGTGTGATTGTAACTGGCACTCGTTACCCAACTACTGTCCAGACGAGTGGAAGTTGTTTTTCGGTTTCTGCAAGTGTCATATGTAAGTTATCTATTTTTCTTCATGCAGTTTAAAATAGTTGTCTACATAAGAGTTTGGCATGTTATTTATGTTCATTGGATTATTATTAATATATCGACTCCATTGTGTGTTTTTTGTCTAATAGTGTTTACTTTTACAAAACTATTATCTTTTCTTTAAAGTTTCTTTAGTATAAGTGTTTTATGTTGTTATTTTGCTTATGTGAGCCTTCTGGTATCAAAGCCAAGAGCTTACAGTGATCAACTGTAGTTTAAGAACTGTGCTAGAGTTTAGGGACTAGAGAAATTTCCCACAGCGATAATCAGATTGACACCAAAAAGTCGTCGAGACCCGAACTACCGATAGGCCAGGAAGAGCTATGAAAGGTACATGGACTGTTTCCGACTGACTCTGTGATCAACAATTATTTGAAATGGCAAATTTCCTGAGAACTCTATCCAATAGAACAACATCTTCTTCTAATAGTACACTACGAGTAAGAAACAGAGAAGAGATAACTATAGATAATATAGAAAAACAAATTCAGAATTGGAATATCCCTAAAATTCCATCCACATATGTTTATAAAAAAGGAACTTTTGAATTTAAAACAAGTTTTTCTATTAAAACTGTAGAACAAATTATTTCTATTACTAGTGAGCAAAATACTTTCCAATTTCTCTCAAATAGAATGTTACAAGATCATAAGAATAAGAATTACAAATATTTACATATAGGACTTGTCCAAATTGCAATAACGCCACTCACTCGAATTGGTTTAAATAACTCTGTTCTTCTCTGTCTCGGAGATGAACGGCATAATAAATTCTCTGATTCTCTCTTAGGTATAGTAGATCAAGTCTATGTAATGGCCCTATATACTTCAATTGCTTTCCCAATTATTCGGTAGCCTTAACGGATCCTAACCTCCTAAAGGTTCTTACCTTAAACATACAAACCCAAGGGTTCGATATGCATACGGGATCCCAAAATATTGCTCTAGTCAATAGGATTTGTTATAAAGTGATAAACACTTTATGTCCGAACGCACTCCAGATGGATACAAATGGACAAACAGTGTTTTTCCATACCAATATGGAAAAATCGAATACCGTGATACCAAGGCCTATGGCCTGGTCACAAATAAAACTCCCTGAAAAGTGGTCCCTACATTGTGAAAACCAACAGTCTAGAACCCCAATAAATAGAGAACCGGAACAAATAATAGAGTACTCAGATGAGGATGTAGAAATACAATTCAACTCAAATAGACGAACCTAAATAAATATTTCTGAAACCCCATCTAGAGTTCCTTCAAGATGCTCTACTTCATCTGTTCCGCAGTCAGAACATGAGCAAACTGACAAGAGACCAATCGTTGAAGGACTGACTAGAACTAATAGTCAAGTGCAACAACCAGTTTATAGAATATATGATCCTTGTTCCCCAGATAAAGAACCAACACCTTCTGACTTAGATTTTAATATTCGTACCCTTCAAAAGGAAGAAAAGTTTAAGATAGATAAAGAAGGGATCAAGCAAGACTTTTTGTCTGATGAAAATAAGAAAATCAGAGACTGGTATTAGACGAAATTTCCCCAATAATTATTAGATGCTTTGCATAAAAAATTCAATAAATTTATATTAAAACATAAAAAGAATATAAAATTCTTTAATTGGTTAAGATACACCCTAAAAGAGAAAGAGATCGAAGTTCTAGAGTTTGATCTCAGTACTGTTGAGAGTCAATATCAAACCTTTTATACTACGTAAGGGGAAGAACTAAACTCCATTCATCCCCCTGAAAAAAGTCTTCAGATGAAAGGAAAATCAAAGGATAAACCTGAGGCTAAAACTTCACCTTATAAAATTACCCCAAAAAACAATGATCATCATACCCATAAAATAGATGCAATTCCGGATATAATTGAACAAAATAATTATACTAATATCTGTTTACACACTTTTGGAAGATAGACTACCAGGATTGAAAATATGATGAATAAACCTCAGGATAAAAAGACGGATCATAAGTCTGAAGGAAAGAAAGCTTTACTCTTCAAACCTCCTCCAACTATCAATAAAGAACAGTTTAGTCTTCAAGGAATAAAGAAGAATGATGACAATAAAGAATTGGTGGATGAACTAGTAAAAAAATTAGCAAAGTTAAATATAAAAGAAAATGGAGTAACTTTCAAGACTAGTTCTGATCAAGGAGCTATGGTTCTTCAAGAAGAATCATTTTCCAATAACGAGCTTAATGAAATAGAACAAGCTTTCAAAACAAAAAGCCTTGAAATAAATAGAATAGATTATGGGAAAAATTTTAGGCCTACTTCACATACAAGAATGTATTATCCTAGGCCTACTCCTGTAGATCTTCAATTCGAAGAAGATTTAATTACCAGCTCTATATCTTATTTTGGAAGATCCATTGTATATTGAAGTATTGATGGAATGTCTGAAAATCAAATTCTTGATTTAATGAAGCATATGACCATGTATACAACTGCGTGCAAAATAAGTAGAAATCAAGACCAAGAAATAGCTAAAGCCATTATTTGTGGGCTTACGGGATGGTTAAGAGGATGGTGGGATTTCCATATAGATGAAAATACAAAAAATGAAATATGAACTGCCCCTACTCAATGCTAGATCAGAAGATCTACTTTTTAATCTCATATGCCCAACACTTTCCCATTATAAATGATATAAAGATGTGCTCTTCTCCAAACTCCTTTCTAGAGAAGATAGTAAATCTGATCACTGGAAAGAAAAATTCATTTCTAGTTTACCCCATCTTTTTGCCGAGAAGGTAAAAACACGATTAAAGAAGAAACATGGAGGAATAATCCCATATTCTTTATATACATTGGACGAGTTATCAGCCGAAATTTGTACAGAAGGCCTTGCCCTATGTACATATCTAAAGCTGAAGAGCCTGCTAGAAAAACAGAGAATGACTGGAAGAAAAGAGTTCGGAGATTTTTACGAACAGTTTGGATTTTATACTCTGCCTTCTTCCAAAGATTCTGATAGAAAAAGATATAAAAATAGAAAATATAGCAGCAAGCCAGGATCCAATAGAAATACTGTTAAAGACAAATTTTATAAGAAATTTTCCCCCAAAGTAATTTTAAAAGGGTCAGGGGAAAAAGAAGAATCCCTGTTTGCTATAATTGTGGTAAGGTAGGACATTATAAAAATAAGTGCAGAATCAAAAAGAAAATAGATGCTTTACAATTAGATGATAATATTAAAGATCAACTGTTTACTATTTCTTTAATTGTGTTTTCACTTTTTTGGCAAAAAGATGGGGTAAACCAGAAATGAATTTTTCTTTCCAGTGATCAGATTTACTATTTTCTCTAGAAAGGAGTCTGGAGAAGAACACATATTTATCTCATTTATAATGGGATAGTGTTGGGCATCTGAGATTAGAAAGTAGATCTTCTGATCTAGCATCGAGTAGTGCAGTACTTCCCACGAAGTGGAAAGTAATATATATATATATATATATATATATATATATATATATATATATATATATATATATATATATATATATATATATATAAAGCTGGCATTAGTCCACTAGCTCATATGAACATATAAGCCCAACGGTCTAGATTGAATATGGGCCGATCTGATGATCACAGATATCCGGTAGTGTTTGAATTTTAATATTTTTTTCACAAATCTAAATTATTTTAAATTTTAGGAGTATGTTCATAAAAAATAGTTGAGTCTTTTATAAATATCCAAAAAAATATTTTACATGAAATAAATTGACCAAAATAACCCCAAATTCTTTCAGGGGTATTTTGGTCATTTTAGTTTTTACTAATATTTTTTTTTTTATTTTTATTAGGTGAGGCTTGATGAGAAGAACACACGTGTAAAATTTCAAGTGATTTATATTTGTAGAAAATAAAATAAAATTCAAACATAAAATGAAATCGTGACTGTCAGATCGGTCCATATTCAATCTGGGCCATTGGGCTTCATATGAGCTAGTGGGCTAATAAGCCCAGCTTTTTCCTATATATGGGAAAAAAATTTTATAGATCCGAGGCTCTAAACAATCAAATTTGGGCCTACTAAAAAATTTTACTAGAAGAAGTTGTTTTGATGCCCAAATATCATCAAATTGATCATCTCAACATCAAGATGCATAAACATAAAAAAAAATAGATTTCAAGTTTTGAAAATAGTATATTTTGCAAACCGTCAATTTTCAAGATTTCCAAATTTTTATAGATCTATTGATCTACACTATTTTTGAAGCTTTAAACTTTATAAACAAAGATGAAAATATATTTCAAGGCTATCACAAATATTTTCAATATTGAAACCACATTTCTTGATACTATTTGAAGGTAGGCTCTAATTTGATTGTTTAGAGCCTAGGCTTTATACAAACCGCATATATATATATGGGAAAAGATGGGATTGGCCTACTAGCTCATATGAACATATGAGCCCAACGGCTCAGATTGAATCTGAACCGATCTGAAAATCATGGATGTCCGGTAGTACTTGAATTTTATTTATTTTTTTACAAATCCTAATCACTTGAAATTTTAGGTGTGTGTTCTTTTTATCAAAATGAACCTAATAAAAATATAAAACAAATTATCTGTGAAAAAATGACCAAATACCCCCCAAAACTTTCGGGAGTATTTTGGTCAATTTATTTCATGTAAAATATTTTTCTGATATGTTTCGAAGATTCACCTATTTTTGATGAACACACGTCTAAAATTTCAAGTGATTTGGATTTATAGAAAAAAAAACTAAAATTCAAATACTACCAGACATCCGTGATCGTCAGATCGGCCCAGATTCAATCTGAAACGTTGGGCTCATATGTTCATATGAATTAGTGTGCTAATCTCATCTTTTATATATATATATATATATAATGGCTTGAACCCCTCTCATGCTTTTTCATGTAAGAAGGTTTCGGTTGCCATCTTAAATTCAAGCTTCATCGTAGTTGGGCCAAATCTAGATTCGTCGGCCGGGAACTAACCTTAAGGCCACGTCTAGGCCAGCCCATGGGGAGAATTTAAAAGAGGAGGGATGGGAGAAAAGGCGTGATAGGAAAAGTGGGAACCACATGGTTTGTGAAGGTCACATCTATGTTTGTATGGGCTTGCCCTTTTCTAGGTGTCATAATGATATTTTTGGGGGTTTTCTTCCTAATTTGTGGACCCACTTTATTATTAAATGTGATAAATATGACTGGTCTCACGGATAGAGGAAAGGGCGGAAGCAAGGAATACCGCTTTCCCACATCCATCATACCCTTTTTTTGGCTTAGTCTTCTCTCACTTTCATGAGTTTATCTCTCCCTCAGCACGGACTTTGAACACATCAAAAGTATAGAAAACGCAAATGTCACATTAGATATGATTTAATTTGGGAAATAGGAAAAGAGCCTAAGCAAATTGGTTAGCGTTTGACGATTTGCAACTCTAAATCATTGGTTCGATTTTTACCAAAGGTAGAGGCCCTCTCCCCAGTGACTCACCGGAAAAAAAAAAGGTTTGATAAGGCTGCAGCCATATCAAAATAAGTAAATCTTTATTTCATAACTTATTGAAATTTGTAATTCAAGTATTGGAAACCTTTATATGGATCATCTTGGCTTGAATGGTTGTGAAGAAAACTTAGGATTTCAAGCTTTAAAAGTAATGTATATTGTAGCAAATTATTTAGACAGTCCATTTTACCCTTGGCTTGAACATTATGGTTGTGAAGAAATGTTATGATTTCAAGCTTTAAAAATAATGTATAAATTAGGATTTCAAGCTTTAAAAATAATGTATATTGTAGCAAATTATCTAGACAGTCCGTTTCACCCTAAAAATAAGTATAAGTGCTCACAAATCTGCAACATCTGTACTTCTTTGAGTTTCAAATTTTAGCCATTGTGGAGATTTCTGTTACCGAAACTGTTTTCTCAATGAGGATTGAGATGAGGCTTTATTTTATTTTCATAAAGCCTATGCTTTATAGAAACTTCATCCTTTAATTAATGGGAGACCATAATGTGCGCTTGCCAGAGCATACAATTCAGCACCCTCGAGTAAATCCCCTTTAGAAGGAGAAATCTTTCGATCTGAAATTTTGGATTTCAGTTTAGAACCCCAAGATGAGAACTTTCACAAGAACAAAATTATACTCGAGTTCTTAAACTCTTACATTTGACTGTCCAAAATTTGAATGGTCTCTATTTAAGCTTAAGATATTATCTTTTTCAACCGCATATAAAAGACTTTTGTTTTTTGGTGATAGGTTCAAAATTTGGGGTCCTAAAAATACTATTTTTACCTTTGAATATAGATTAGAATGGGGTTTCTATGAGTCAGCCGACTCATACTATATATATGCGGGCCACCTCTTAAACCATCTTAGAAATGGATTTTTAATCTAAAATTTTAGGGATTCACGATCTAGGTTATGATGATCATGAAAACGAAAAAAAAAAAGTTTTTGACATTAAAAATGTAATTTTGTTGAAAATTTTTCTACACCATGTAAACCTTGTGAACTTTTTACAACGTCTATCTTAAATATGGGCATTTGGTGAGTCAGCGGGCTCTTGCACCCATTGACTCATGAAGGACTTTTCGTATAAATTATATGCTCCTGCAGGAACATGGAAATTTGGCTTAATTAGATGTTTTGTCTCGGTCTCTTATCTCACACTAGTCAAACTAATTCAAATAATGATCAGGGCGCACATAACCTAATGACATTCACATTCTAATGACACGGGGTCTTTAACCGATTCTACTTTGATTTTGTAAACAATGCGCTTTTATTTTTTATTTTTTTATTGTATTCTCATCTCTCTACGGCATTAGATTAGTCCTTAATTTATTGCTTTATTTATATGAAAAATGACTTTGTGAGAGTCTTTCAAACCATGTATAGAACTTCAAATAATCACCATTAAATTTGATATAAATATTTAAAAAATTCAAATCCCACACCTACATAAATAACAAAATCTCTAAAAGATCTAGGATATTTTCCCAGGATCATCACTGTTATTATATTTCAAAAGAGTGGAGTAAGAAGTACGTTAATTATAATAGGGAAGTTCGTACGACGTGGCACCGGTCTCATCCTAATGTTGTCACCTTGGAGTTTGGGGAGCCAAACAATTCCCCCATAACCTGCCCACGTGCGTTTTTGATCAAAATCTTTCACCTCTCTCACGTGCATTCCTTTTGTATGGTCACTCCATATCTCACTCTTGTGATAAGTTCTTGGTTGTGGCTTTTATATGGGTTGCAGTTGGCATACCGACGCCTCCGTAAAGGTAGAGGTAACGTTCTTTTCAAATTTTATTATGGTATATAATTTTAATGTAAAATGTTATTATCATCATTTTAAATTTTATTTTTATATCTAATTATAAAATTTTAAATTTTAAAAATAGTTAAAATCAAGTAGATCTATAAACATATGAAAATCTTGAAAATGAACGGTATAGATAATATGTTGTAAAATGTACTATTTTTTATACTTAAAATCTTTTTATTTTTCATGGTCATTCATCTCGATATCGAGATGATCAATCAACGGGTGTTTTAACATTAAAACTACCTTTTCTGATGAAATTTTTAAGTTGCATCTTTTTTTTTTTTTGAGAACAAGTTCAAAAATATTATTAATCTAGAACAAGATTACATAATCCCAAATAACCTTATATAAAAATTTTCCTTCATATGGATAGTTTATGCCATGATGTAGAAAGAGACTAGGGCTAGCAATGGGCCGTGCAGTTTGGCCCTAAAAAAGTAGGGCATGGGCCATAGTTTGTGGCTTGAGGGCTGGGCTAGGGCAGTGCAGACCTGGTTTGGTCTGACCCAACCCTTTTTTTTCCTCTTTCTTTCTTTTATTTTTCGTTCATTTGTTTTTGGCCTCACATGACCCTAAATGGGCCAAGGCTGGCCCTATGAGGACAAGGGCGGGGCGAGGGCCAAGCCCGCTATATAGGAGCAAAAGAGTTAATAATAGCTCGACACAAAAAGCTCATTAACCATATAGGAGCAGAATTATTTGAATTAAGAAAATGCTTATGAGGGCAAGTTTATTTGAAAATACTATGCAGAAACACCTTGGTCGAAAATGTGTTTTCATTGTTAGAGAATCCTCAAATTGATCATCCGAATTATAGATTTGGAAAAAAAAAAAAAAAGGTGTGGCTTTTATAAGTTTGCAACCTTAAATAATTCAGTTAGGGTGCACCTCCAAGTTTTATCATGACATGTAATTTTCGTGTAAAGAATTCATAAGATTTTCTGAAAATCTATTTTTATATCTAATTATAAATTTTTAAACTCCAAAACTAGTTAAAATCAAGTAGATCTATAAATATATGAAAATCTTGAAAATGGACGGTCTTGATAACTATGTATTGCACTAGATGCACTATTTCTGAGACTAAAAATCATTTTTTTTTCTTTTTATATTCATACATCTCGATGTCGAGATGATCAACTAGAAGGTTTTTCAACATTAAGTCAACATTTTCCAATGAATTTTCAAGGTGCATATGTAATTCTACATTTTAAGGTTGCAACCTTATATAAACTTTTTCCAAAAGGAAATAGGTATCAAGTTTCAAAATAGTGTATTTTGTAACACCTTATCTAAATTGTCGATTTTTAAGGGTTCAAAGATCCATTCAATAACTATTTTTGAGGCTGCAAATTTCATAACTGAAGGGATAAAAAGATTTCGAGATAATGTTAAAAAAAATTCAGGATGAATTCTTTTTAAAAAATAAAAGTGAGTTATTGTGTGAAAATTTCTACAATAAGACTATTTATTTTTGGTACGAGGAGGTTACAATTATTATTGATTGTTAGATATAAAATCAAGAAATTAAAGAGGTGGGTGGTTTTTATAAGGTTGCAACCTTCAACGGTCCAATTAAGCCGCACCTCCAAATTTTATCATAACATGTAATTTTGGTGTAAATTTTTTTAGGATTATCTCAAAATCTATTTTCATATCCAATTATAAAATTAAACTCCAAAAATTCTTAAAATCAAGTAGATCAATAAACATATAAATTTTTTGAAAATAGATGGTTTAGATAATGTGTTGCAGGACGCACTATTTCTGGGACTAAAAAAAAAACAAACATATATATATCTCGACAATGTTGAGATGACCAATTATAGTTTTTTTAAACATTAAAACAACCTTTTCCAATAGAGGTTTGAAGTACATCTTTAATTCAACATTTTAAAGTTGCAACCTTATATAAACATTTGAGTTATTTATGTACGGACCTTAAATAAGTTAGAAAAATACGAGTTGCTCTTTTTATATTAAAAAATTACAATCAAAGTCGGTCAACACCATTTTTTTTTTTTTAAACTTAAACTTGCAATATGATAATGACATTCTCATATCGTTTTTTTTTTGTTTTTTGTTTTTTTTCAAAACTTAACTTTTGATCCGAGGTTAAAATTCTCGGCCCGCAACTTAAGTTTTGAAAAAAAAAATAAAAATATGTCGGACCACTTTTAAGTTTTTTTGTTCAAAATTTAGGTTTTGGTCCGAGAATTTCAATATCAGACCACAACTTAAGTTTTGAAAAAAAAAAAAAATTATACCACAACTTAAAGTTTGAAAAAAAAAAAAACAGTTCAAGAATGATATCCTCGGACTGAAAGATAATTTTGTAAAAAAAAAAAAAAAAAATTACATTGAACGACTTTGGATGTAACTTTCGCATAGAGCGCATATAGTACTTTCACTTACATAGAGTCCATACGTAATTAACTCTAAACCTTTACGAAGTATGTACCATGCACAAAATCGAAGTAAAATCTCAAAAATTTTGTCATTTTTCAATATATCCATAGCTAATAAAGATGGTGACATGTTAATTGTCTTATTAAGAAAAGGAAAGGGTGAAGGGCAACGCCGTTATATCTGAGAACCCCACGGGCTTTCTTCACACCTCAACATTTCATAAGTCCCAGGCAACCGTTGATTCGTATGGTAAAGGGCTCGTGATTAAGAGGGGGTGGGACAAAACCCTCGAGATGGCAATCGGCAACAAGAAGCCGTTTTCCCCAATAAATCCATCCATTCCTTATAATCAAGAAGAGCCAAGCACAAAAAAGAATAGAGAGAGAAAGAGGTAGAGAGAGCAAGAAAGGGTGTATATATGGTGAAAGAGACAGGAGGGGGAATTTCCTTACTAGCAAGAGCCAAACACAACAAAGAATAGAGAGAGAAAGAGGTAGAGAGAGAAAGAGATAGTGAGGGAGAAGGCGTCGGGGATTGAAATAAAGGTGCGTGAGTTTGAAAAAAGTGGGGATTGGTTACAGTTGTAGGCTCCTCAGTAAATGCAGGCCATTTCTGGTATTCTTGCAACGGATGCATCCTCCATTTCCCTTCTCATTACCCACCGTTTAACAGCCAAACGACAACATTCTCTCTCTCTCTCTCTCTCTACTAATTCCCTCTGCAACTTTTTTTAGTTGCTCACTGTCTTCCCACGTTACTGCAGAGTGGAACCCAAGTTGAAGAATTGGTTTTAGATATCACTGGTGATTGCTTGCTCTAGAGAGAGAGATGCAGAGGCGAAGGCCAAGACTGAGGATGTTGGGCAGAGTGCCTCTGCTACATCTGTTACTGGTGTGCGGCCTCACAACCTTTGCTCTTGGGACTCTTCTCTCCTCTCGCATTTTTCCGGCTTCGAAATCCTCCATTTTGGGCTCTTACAAGCTGCCCAAGGTACATGATTTGATTCTTCCTTCTTTTCTCTTTGAGAAAGTGCAGTTCTTTTTCATGATCTTTTATTTTCATTTTTTTATGTTATGTATTTATTTCTATTTAGGCCCTTCCCAGAATGGATGTGTAGGAAGTGATTGGTAGTGTTTCCTTTGTGTTCATTGTTCATTTTTTGTGTTCTTTAAAGTTTGTGAAGGAAGAAATTCAGGGTTTGGAGACAAAGAGTTTCTGGATATTTTCTTAAGAAGATCTAGTACTGAATTCATATTCAAACTATTTCCGAGCAGAAAATCTTTGGTGCTCTCTCTCTGTCTATCTCTCTCTGTTTCTAGTTTTAATGTTCTTGCTTATTGTGATCCATTCTTGGGATCATGACTGCTACAATTGATGTGTCTGTGCTTTTCGTAGTAAGTTCTGTCTATAGCATACTTGATCTTAATTAACAGTTCCTTTATAACCATCGAGGTATTTCAATGTTTGTTGTTAGCGCTCACACACAGGGTTTCGGTGTACTTTGAGGTTAGATCTTACTTCAGTTTTTACCTTTCTGGATTTTGTAATGGTAATATTTGCAATGGCACGATATTAGCAAAAGAAATGAAAAAAGAAAAAGAAGAAATTAGTGCCAATTAAAAAAGTAAAAATATTGGGAACTGTATTGCAAAGAATTGGCCTTTGTTAGCATTCAATAAGAAATGCCATTTTTTAATCCAAACTGAAGGCACATGCTCCCCCATGGTAATTTTTATTTTTTTGGGGTTCTTGGAACGTGCTTTTGTATTCAATTTTATTTTTCTATCTTCTTATTTCACTCACTTATGATGTTTTGATGAATATGTTTGTCTAACTCTGAATAATATTAGTAATTCATGTTCCTTAGGACACTCAGTTATTGAAATATTTAATTTAAGATCAACTATTGATAAGCCCACTTTCTGCAGCAGCATGAGATTGGGATCCAAAGACGGAGCAATGAGCTGCACTGGACAAGAGAGTCCTCTCCTCCCCATCTATCCAAAGAGCCTCAACCATCACCTAAGGTGATCGTGTTTCTTTTTCACATGCATATATCATCTTTCAGAGTCTTTTGTGGGAAAGTTATTGCGATGATCCCTTAACCCTGTCATTGTGTGGATTTTGTCGATTGAGTCTAAAAGCTTCCATAATTACCACATTATAAATATTCCGATTAGTTCTGAGGTTTCTTTGATTGGTATTTTGCTGATTATTATTGATCAGCTGTTGTCTTTTGGTTCATTTGTATTTGCTTATATGCTGTTGTGATGTGACAATAAGTAAAATGCTGGTCAATGAAACAATGTATAAGGAGCATGGGTTAATTTTATATTTTTTGATACGCAAAGTAGTCATGCATATTTCATGTTTTCACTCCCCTAGACTTGACAGTTGGATGGTGCTACTGGGCTGGTTGAACCTTACAAGCTATGGAAGCCACCTTCTGGTCGTAACTTTGCACCTTGTGTGGAGCCAAGTGATCCCTATACATGTATGTCACAACTCACAAGTCTCTGTTTATCTCTGCATAACTATCGCATGAACATTTTGTCTAATGGTATGGCTTGTTCTGATTCAGCTCCTGGGGAGTCAAGAGGGTATCTGCTGGTTCATACAAATGGTGGGCTTAACCAGATGCGTGCTGGAGTATGTGACCCTCGTCTCTCTCTCTCTCTCAACCTCAACTTCTTATATCCATCTTCCATTTTCTTCCCAGATAACCAGCATTGTTATTTAAACCTTTTTTAGTTTATTTTGTGCAAGGTTGTAAAAGTATACCAATTGGCACTAATGGATGCTGGAAGTATTGTATAACCAGCCATATATATATATATATATATATACATATATATATATATTCTTTTTCTTTTTGGGTCGATCAGTGGTAGGACATAGCCACCTTAACCAATCCCAGGCCAGATACATATAACCTGAAATGCTTGCTATCATTTGCTCTCTACTGGAATAATTTCGTCACCAGCACATCCTTGTCTACTTGCTTTCTTTAGCAAATACCCAGGGCTACATAGAAAATTCTTCCAGTCTCAATCACTATCTTGCAATGTTACAGTGGGTTTTAGTTTGGTGAAACGTACTTCTCTATCTCATGCCGATAAGACAACCTATGGTTGCAGAAAATTGAAATGGACATCTTATGTGATGTGATCACATTGGTTTTTCATCTAGTTTTTTTAAGCGATTAAATCTATTAAGGTAAATTGATACAAGTAGAAGTTTAGGGCTTCCCACATACCGGGAGCTCCATGCAAAAAATGAGCTTCCCACCTTGTGGGAGCTCTGTACCAAAAAATGTTGGTTTTTCATCTGGTCGTCGTTCCTTTTTTGGAGAACTTGATCTGTAAGAAAATAATATCCATCTAAGTTTCTCATTCCATTGGGCTCTGAAAAAATGAACCACTGTACTGTGCTACTTTACTAGATATGTCTTGTCTTTATCTTGCACTGATTCCTTCCAGAATTTTAAATTTGGATAGGGCCTTGTCATTGTCTTGTTGATTCTTTTAGGTATATAAGCAGTGATAACATCCAATGCTAATCAACTAATATGCCACATTATGGGATGTGGTCTCATATGCAGCATTGCTTTTCCCAATTTCATGGCCACTCTCTTCTAGTTTTCTTTCTATATGAAATTGTAATTTGAATAAGATATTCTTCTGCTCATCCCTTCTATGAAACATGGAGAACTCAGACCATTGTGCTACACTTTTTCTATATTAACGGAGAATCCTTCCCATCTTATGTGGACTCATTGTAGATTTCTAAAGTGTGCCTCGGGCTTCGATCTAGATTCTTTTATTATTTGGTTGATGACATTATCTAGTACTGCCACATCCTGTAATTTCTATAGAACTGCCTATGACCAACCATTTAACATTTGGGGTTGGCTACAAATTGGTACTTTGACAGATAAAGCACTCAAAGATTCCTGTGGAATTAGTTTACCTTTTAGGCTACATATGCAACTTGTTGATGAAATTTGGTGTGACATGTTTGCCAATTGTTCAACTTGTTATTGCATGGTGACAATATTCGAGTCTGAATTACATCTGTTTTTGTTTGTATCTGTTATTTAGCAATAATAAAGAGCTGTCAACCTTTATCATAGCTAAGTTGTAAACTTTAAATTGCAGATATGTGACATGGTTGCCGTGGCTAGGATCTTAAATGCTACTGTTGTGATCCCAGAACTTGATAAACGTTCATTTTGGCAAGATTCTAGGTGGCATTCTGACTTGTTCTCAATCTTTTTATTTTCTTTTTCTTATCTTTGTCTACTTTGATTTCTTGTCCTTGGTGTTTAGTTGGCACCTGTGAGAATGTACTATGGGTTTGACAAGTTGTATCATTGCACTTGCAGCAATTTTTCAGATGTGTTTGATGAAGAATATTTCATTAGTGCCTTGGCCAGTGATGTTACAGTGGTGAAAAAACTGCCAAAGGAGTTGACAACAACAACTAAAGCAGTCAAACATTTTAGAAGCTGGTCTGGGGTAGAATACTATCGGAATGAGATATTTCCTTTGTGGGAAGACTATCAGGTCCATGTGTGATATATGACTTAGAAGCTTATTTTGGAAGGCAACTAGAGTTTTCTCTCATATAAGTTAATCCTTTCGCAGGTTATTCGAGCTGCGAAATCAGATTCGCGGCTAGCGAATAATAATTTGCCTCTTGACATTCAGAAGCTCCGTTGTCGTGCTTTCTACAATGCCCTCCGTTTCTCTCCTCGCATCGAGAAATTGGGAAAAGTGTGGATATATTTTTCAATTATGGAAATTGGTCCATTGTAATAATTACCCTCTCTATAATTTGTTAATAGGATTCTTGCATTGCTTCACTTGCAGTTATTGGTGGAACGGATGAGGTCATATGGTCCTTACATAGCTTTACATTTGCGTTATGAGAAGGACATGCTTGCATTCAGCGGATGCACGTATGGGTTGTCCCCAGATGAAGCTGAGGAGCTTGCCAACATTAGGTGCATTGGCCTTTCAGCTTAGCTTTGGAGTTCTTCTTTACTTCACTCAGGTTATGTTAATTTCGTCATTAACGGTGACATCTCTTTTCAACCTTTTCTAGAGAAAATACTCCCCAGTGGAGGGTAAAGCACATCGACCCTAGGGATCAAAGGGTCAAGGGATACTGTCCTCTGACTCCAAAAGAGGTCGCCATGTTCCTTACAGCCCTCGGATATCCCTTGAGTACGCCCATATACGTTGCTTCTGGTGAAATATATGGTGGGGAATCTCAAATGGCTGATCTGCAGTCCCGCTTCCCAATATTAATGAGCAAGGTATACAGTTCATGTCTTAAGGTCTTAAGGCTTAAGATGCATGTTTTGATTTCATTATATGTTGAAGTTGAAACTCCTTGTTGTCCAGAAAATGCCTTGAGAATATGGATTACTTTGCCTTGCTCATCATTTCAATATTAAGATGCTCGTTCATTATTTATTGGTTACCATATAATGAGAAAATTTGCACTGAATGAAATAGGTGGTTACTCTTGGAGCCTTGACGCTTTGTGAGCTCTTCTTATATTGTGCTGCATGGAATTATGTGTTTACCAGAAGACTTGTGTTTTTGCTTCTGAAGTCTGTATTTATTGTACATGTCTTGTTCCAGTCTGCTCTCATGGGAATGTTGATTTGAAACATGGCTGAGGTATTATTTTATATGTTACTATTATGTTGGCTAAAGACAAATAACATTATTAAGAACAAAAAAGATGGCTGATTACAAATGATTCATAGGCGGCATATGTGGTGAAAAAAGTGGTCGATTTAGGCAAGTTAGTCTGGTAGGTTCTGAAATCCTTCATTGATATCGGCAATGCGTTATGGACACTTCTTTAGATGACTCTTTGTAATAATGGCCAACGATTACTGAACTGGCATCAAGTCAAGCATTCTGTCCTCTATGAACATGAAAAATGGCCATCAAATATAGAGAGTTGGCATTGATCCTCTGAAATAAGCATTGTAGTCTGACAACAGAAGGATTTTGGAGGTAAGGCAATGATTGGGCTTGTATAATAAGAGCGAACCGAAGTGGAAATTCTACGAGTGGAGAATCTTGGATCCATGAGAAGTATTATATACATAGGATTGGGGAATGTAATGTTGGTTTTCTGTTTCCCTTCGACCGAAGTCAATTTTCAATTATTTTCTGAGTACTCTTTAATGTTTTGGATGTTAGAGTAGAAGAAGACAGCAGGAAAATATACAAAATTTCCTAAGGATGGAGGCACAAGATCCTCTTGCACTCTTTGACTTATTAAAAGCCCCTGACTTGATGTATGATCCAAGATGCAACCAGGTTCTGGCAAGTATACTCCTGGGATACAACTAATCTGCAAAAAACTCTCCTATGATCTCTGGGTTGCACTCTTAAAGATCTTCTAATACCGCAACTATCATCCTTTGATTTTTGTCTTTACATGGGTAGGGACCAATAGGCTTCCTATGCCATCCGTAATAAAAGGATGGTCCAGACTTTTTACAAATACTAATGAGGGAACTAGACCACCAGAGGCGACATCTATTTTTTGCCTTTCAATCAATTAACTTTAACGAAGCCATTTTACTTGGGCTGTTTCTCTAAAAGAAAATCTGTCGGATCATTGTCTCCCCTCAGAAAACCAAAAGGCATGGGGAAGGGGGGAGGGGCGATGCCATGGTTTCAATGTTCTTCCATGTGCTCACTGTGAAAATTCCTGGAGGGAAAGGAATTTAACTCAAGCTGTTCTAACCTGCCAGGACAAATCCTAGAGGAAAGGAATTGAACTCATAAGATTCTAAACTAACGTAATGGGTTTGGTTGAGGAGGAATTAAAATTTAAAACTGGTTGTATGAGTTGAGAAAAAAGAAAGAGAGTAAGAGATGGGGATGTCTTGATGTTAAGTAAATTTGAAGTGGAAACAATGGAGATGAGTTGCATGAGATGAAGAAAAGAAAGGGAGAGAAATGTCAAGAGATTCGTTTATATGGTTTTGAAAAGAAGAAGAAAGGAATTGATATGGGTTAATCATAGTACTTAACTAAAGTTGAAGTGATTAGAAGAAGTGAAGAACATAGAAAGAAAGAGATTGGGATCGTTTGTGGAGTTTGAAGCAGAGAGAACTGAATTCAAATGGAGTTGGGAGCCAATTGAATTCCATTTCATTCTTCCATCCTCGGCTTGGGCTCCGAGCAATAAGCAAGAGGACAAGATCTGACGTGTGAGACAGGCAGAGAAAGGGAGGTCATTGGAAGGATGAGAAAGGGAGATTAGATACAGAAAGAGGAGAGAGAAGTGGATGCTCTGATTTTGCCATGGTATTCGCTTGGCATGGATTTCGTTATAGAGAGAGGAGAGAGAATTGGATCCTCTGATTTCACTAGTCAAAAATGGAAGTGGAGAGAGAAAGGCGAGGATTTCACTCAGAGAGAACAAAAGAGATAGAGGAAAGAAAATGGCAAACCGGGGCAACTATAAGCACTGGCTTTCCTCTCGATTTAGGTGGAAAATCTGCACATCCAAAATAAGTGTGTAATATATTATTATCATTATCATTAGTATTAATATCATTACCATTATTATTACTATTATTATTGATATTATTATTATCATTATCATCAGGACCCGGTTTCTATGCGGCTAGGCCTGCATATGTAGAAATGCGGGCCTATTAATAAATCCATTTTTTAGATGGATTTTTGGACTAAATTTTTAAGGACATGTAATCTCCAACATGGAGATCATGAATATAAATAAATAAATAAATTTTAAAAATTAGAAATAATAATTCTAGTAAGAAAACATTTGGACCGTTAGTTTCCATTGTTTTTAGATGGAACATATACTTGCATTCATCTTTAAAATGGATGCTCCACACTTTTTTGCCCTCATATTTAGTCATGCGGTCCAGCTCGCATGAAACAATTTTCCTTATCATTATTATTATTACTAATATTAGTAATTATTATATTATTATTGTTATTAAAAAGTCAAGCAACATGTCACCTAATCGGTGACACATGGCAGTTTCCCTTTTAAAGGGAAGATGACAAGTGGCGGTCCATAACTAATGGACTGCCACGACTAAATGGCCCAATATGATCAATCAATTAGTTTGGTCATGATCAAACAAACGAGCTCCCTGGCAACAAATTTACACTTTTGCTTGCAGCGTACTTTATTTCGCTCGTAGCAGACTTTACTTCACATGTGGCATGCAGCAAGCTGTGGAAAAATTCAATTTTTGAATTTAAAAAATAAAATCAAGGTCCATTGGGGGCACATTGTTCTGTAGGCCAAAAACTTAGGCATAGCGCGAACACACCCTGACCTTGTGCTATCGCTGTAGCCCACTTACACACGTGTGCGTCGCATGCTTCGCAAAGGCATACTCTCCCTTTAGGAAACTCTCAGAAATGAACTATAAAAACCCATAAATGTTTCAAAAGACAATTTTCACAAAAAATAACATGTAATGCCATAATCATTGGTTGGAAACTTCATTGAATTAAGGATAGGGTTTAGCTCATTTATCTCAGAATCAAAATTGTCCTAACCTGAGATGTTTGCATTCGTGGATTTCAAGCGGCTCAATATGTTCGCATCATCAAATCAGGTATGAAGTAAAGTTATTGGATTGTCATAACTGTGATGTAATGATGCCATTGCAATGAATAATATGATCCATCCTGTCTAAAATGGGGTTCATGATGATCTTAAAGGTCTAAAGTTTAGGAATTATTGGATTGTGGAGGTGATGTTTCAATGAATGTGTCTCATGATTTCCTCAAAAAATAAATAAAAAAAGTTGTGTTTCATATTCCTTGAATAGTTTGTTATCATATATCCATGTTGCAATCTTAGTACATTGGAATGTAAATTTGCTATCCAACGATTGTATGAAAATGTCAAAATCTTAACCGCATATGTTGTCTTCCGATGATGAGGGCATTTTATTTCCTATCCTTGAGTTATTCCTTATCAAGAAAGTGGGAAGGGCAGCGTTAGTTTGTGGCATAGACTAGTGACTAGTAAGGTTGATAAGTAGGGGTGTAAATGGGTCGTTTCGACCCAACACAATTGGCCCAAGGTCCACCTCTGGCCTGGACCTGGTTGGGTTCAGAAACAACTTACCCAGACCCGACCAAGGATGGGATTATGGTACCCGGACCGGGGAAGGGATTAGTGTACTCGGATCTGGGACAAAAAGGTGTGAATATAGCAAGACCCTGGGACAACAAGGTTTCAATATAGCAAGACCCATGATCGTCCAGTGGACCTGGTGTTGGGGTTATGGGCTATTAACATGATAATAATGTATTGTACATTATTATATGCGTTATGTACATAAAAAAAATTTAACAGAAGAAAAGGGTCATGAGGACTGCTTGGTTGGTCACACCGGACCTGAACCTGAGCTAATGAGCACCTAGGTCCAGGCTCCCTGTCAGGGTGTCTAGATTATTCGCCCAAGGGATACAACTTTTAAATTTTTTCCAGGAAACACCCAAAATACAACTTTTAAGTCTGAAATTACAACAAGATACGATTCACTTTAACTTACAAACACGTGACCAATATTACACCCCAAGTTACTACCTATATCACTTTGAATTGGTCCACTACTTGTTCCGCTTAAAACTCAACATAGAGATTGGCCAAAATATAACATGACATAATCAAATTACATGAAAATCTGTCCACAACACAAGGACTTTAATTATACTAGTTATATAACCATCAAATACACAAATTGAGTGAATCTCAAGTTACATACACACCACCAAATTGTGCACGTAGTCTCAAAGTTATGGGAAGCCGAATTAATGATCAATAAAACTTCAATACGGTGTAAGGGAAATTTTGGCATAATAACCCCTTGTAAAATCAACCTTTTAAGATGAGAAGGAGACTTAAATTTTGGCTGTTGTGGGTGAAAAGATGCAGATAATTCAGCTAAGAAAACCTCAACCAAAATCTCAAGGAAATGGCCTAAAATCAAACTACAATCATGCTAGCATATGTAGGAATTGAAAGGCATGTAATGCGCAACCATTGAACCATGAAAAGTAGGCTCAAAGTAGAAGTTAACTGCCATAAATGGGGAGGGACAACAAGGAATAAGGTCCAAGAATGGCACCAAAGAATCTCCATCAATGCTCAAAGATATGCCATTAACATGTGCCCCATAGAGGGTTGTATGCAAGGTGATAAAAGAGGGCGTGCCTCTCTCCTTCTCTTCCTATCTCGCTTTCTCAAACTCTCTGTCCAAGGATACTTAGGCCATATGTTAGGTAAGTTCACTCTCACAAAAGTGATCTAAGATTTAGGTATTAAAGGGGTATATACAAAGAGTTAGGCTTTGAGTTGCCTTTTGAGATATATTTAATTAGGGCCACATGTCATGGGCATCAATGGCTTGGGGAGAGGCTTGATCCTAGCCATTCAACCACATCACTAGCTATCATAATTATGTACTTGAGATTGACCACCTTTATTCCCACATGTGTATGAATAGTTCCAAATTTCTCATTTTTCTTAATTCCATAAATCCATGAAATTCCAATCTCATAATTGCCCATCATTTTAAATAAATGTGCGGGGTTAAAACTAAGTGAAGGGTGCCCCTCAATTCTCTTCACAATCCTTCTCTCTATAAACAAATTGGTGTTTAAAACAAAAGTGCTTTCTCTCTCTACACCACATCCATTTCACACATGTGGGGTGCCCTAAGACACATTTGGTGTCATATGGCGCACTTCATGTTATACCTTCACACATGTGATCAATTAGAGATCAACACCATCGAAGAATCTTTTAAATCTAGGCTTTGATTGACTCATGCTCCTTATTTCAAGGAAAATATCAAGCTATAAAAATCAAGGGCTCAAACACACATGAAATCCCCACATGTGACTTTTAACAATCAACAAACTCCCACCAACACCCTCAAAAGGGGGGGGGGGGGGGCGGGGTGTCCCACCTTGTGGCAATGTCACCCACACGTCAACCACATGGCTGATGTCATTGGCCATGTGGACACCACCATGGGGACGATTGGCCATTTGGGCCTCATGGGGATTGTCCTTAGGTTGAATTTTTCAAAACAATTATTTTTCAGAGAATTTTGCCCTAAAAATATTTCAAAAAATATGTAAAAATGCTCAAATTCATTTCCAGTGTTTCTTGACATTTTTCAGTAGTTCTTGGGGATAGAAAAATTCCCTTTTGGTAAATTGGGATACTTGAGGAATTATTCTCGTATGATTGGCCGCTCCACTCGGCTAGATTCGGAACCCTAGGTCTCTTTCTTGAAATTAGCCCGACAAGATCCATTACCCAATGTCTCTGGCAGGGGCTCGTACTTGGCTCATCAAAGCTAACCCAACAGGTGATTGGGTCTTGGATGTATGGTAGATTGTAGGTGAACTCCCAATGATATACACTCTCAGGATATGCGGGATACTCTCCAGTGCATGTGCATGTCTCTCATCGGTGGATCTACCTAAGTGAAAGCGGTTTCCCATTTTGTGACTTTCATATACGCATGCTGTGAGTAGGATCATTGTCAGGGATTCGCCTCATTTCCTCTCAAAGCTGATCCTTCTGACACAAGGCTCAATACAAAAAATCACATATATGCATATCTTGATCTACATTTAACCCTACACTGAAATATATAAAACTGTAATATCGTGCCCTAGCTCAAACCAATCTTGAGGCATTCTAATCGAGCCTGAAACAAAGGAACCCCAAAACCTTTATCGGTAGAATGCTCCTTAACCGATCCTCACGATTCGGGGTTTAGTGACTTTAAGGGCACCAACTCCAGATTCCACATGGCACCGATATGGAGAGTCATGTGTTCTCAACTCCCATTGGGACTAAGAAGGCAAGAACCATAGAAAATCTCGGTGTAAAGGCCTTGAAAGCTCACAACCCCAGTGGACCCTACCGTCTAATCCAAATTGGTGACCAGCTAGGAAGTTTGAACCTGGGTAGGTCGTTACAATTATCCTGCAAAAATATTAAGATGCATTACTAACATAGTTAATTTTAGTAATGATGGTGTCAACAAGATCAGTTAATATGGGAAGAGATTATTTCCCATTTGCTAACTTTTCATGTGTTAGAGACCATTGGATTTTTTGGATTGTGCTCTAGTCTTTCAGAAATCACTGTGCTGACTCAGGGTTCGCCCTATCCCGTTTGGCTTGGAACCTTGGCAAGTCTCGAGTAAGAAAACAAGGGGCTTGAACTAGCCTCACCTTATTTTTTACATTTTTTTTGGTTGATTTTTAATACACTTGGCTGAGTCTCTTATTTTGGCTCGGCCAAGTTAGACAGGAAGACTTGGGCTTGGGAGTTGGGACACTTGCAAGTCCAAGCCTGATCCTTTGCTTTGAAAAACTTCTCTGAACTTAGATTTCTAGTTCCAAGATATATGTTAGTTCTTGTTAGTGATTGTTCTCGATTCCAATGTTTTGAGATTTAGGCTATTCAATCAACATAAAAAAAAAATGATTTAGGTTATTCAATCAATTATTGAAGTATTCTACAAGAAAATGAAAAATGCTTGAGAATTGATGATGGGGAAAGTAGATATCTAAGGGCATTATAACTTTTTGTTGGCAACTAAATTATGCTTACACTCCATAGAAAATGGTGTAAGCAATTGCAATTTAAGGCATCTTTCCCACAATTGTTTGAATCAAGAGCAGAATCAAAAGCGATTTAGGGATCAGAAGTAGGCCATTGTGAAATGCTTAGAAGATCTCTATGGTAAGGAGCACTATTTGTTAATGCATTTTCTAGGGATTCTGTTATGACCTTTTTGGGATGTTGATCCCTACCTTTATGGGATCACATAACCAGCTTTTGGGATCAAAGAAAGAAATTAAGACTGTAATACTTAATTTTACAAATATTCAGTAAGAACTAGAAGTAAATAGTGGAATATTGAGAAATAGAGCTATTTTAAGACAGCATTGTTTAATTTCGATCAAAATTAAATAGTACAGTATTGCTTCCCATCTTTTTGGGATCTCGCTCCTCAGCAGTGTTGGTCAAGATTCAAAGAGATCCTTGAAGATCCCTTTCCCAGAGTGCTGGATCGATATTTTGGAGCAAAATCGCCACTTGGGTTGTGTGATCCCTATAAATGGTATAATTTTTCCAAATGCTATTTGGAGTTGATACCATTCCAAATATTTGCCCATGGATTTATGGCCAGAATCTGAGTTGTGACCCATCCAAGTGAAAGCAACTCTCCGGCATTATTCCTGCATCGAAATTTGATAGCATTCGAGAGTGGGACGGAGTTAAATACACACAAGTCATGAGAAATTATTTTTCTTTTGTTTATGTATGTGTAAGAGCAGGGAATACAAAACATAGTATGTAAATGTCTACTTTGCGTAACCAAATCTGACTATAGTCATGGCTGCATTGTATATATATTTGTATACAAGGATGGGATTCGCGCATAACCCCTACTCATAGTTGTCAGCTGCTGGTGCATTCCCGGCATCGGGTCCGTAGAACCGTGGACTGCTGGAAGCTCCTTGTGGTTAGGATCGTTGTCCGTATGATCCTATATCAAGGGAGCGTGATCCTTGTCATAGGGAAGCGTGATTCCACGAGGAAGGAATCACAATAGTAAGTTTTGAGGGATTGTGAACGATGCTTGGGTTCACGGGTGCAATTGTCCACAAACCTTAATCAATGCATATAAATCGGTACCGAATAGAGAAAACATCATATGCGCTGTATCATACACTTGTGAACCGCTGTTCAAACCTGCTGGGAATGAAGATCACAATATAGGAATCCACGTTCCATCCAAAATCCCTAGCTGGAATCATGGGATCGAGGTTCTGAAGTGGATCCATGACCTTTCCTACAAGGTTCCAGCAACTATACCCCCTTGCTAGCTCAGGTGTTAAAAAGAACCAATTTATAAATCAAAATATCCATTTCTTGTTTCAAAATTTTCTGCCCTAAATATTATGTTGATATGCTTGAAGTAAAATAAAGTAGATGAGAAGCATGTCAGTTGTATTTTTATCAGGCATGAGTTATAGTGAAAGAGAATGGAGATGCTTTTAATTTCAGAACCCCTCTTTTAATTTCAGAACCCCTATTGCAACACTCTTTACATGACATTGCTTGGTGAATCATTTTCCAAATTGGTTGAAGGGACTAGATCTAGGTGGGATGCAGATCGTTCTAGAGAGAATATGCATTAGATAAATAACCCGAGTGATGAAGTTAATTATTAGGTGTTTAGAGAGTCCAATCAATTTCTTATAAGGTCCACTTAATATGCTGGTTCCCACTGCTGCGTGGTCTCTACATTGGTGGATGTAATTCTTGTTTTACTTGCAGATCCCATTGATGAGTGTGAACCATCTCATTTTGGAGATGCAAAGGGTACTTTGTAGTGGTTATCTGCTGAGGAGAAAGAACCTCCTAACAAGAAAGAAAGTTGAGATTTATTTCCATAGTCAAAGTGCCATATGAGGTACCATTCGTGTATTTCAAATGGTTATACCAACTTAAGAGTAAGGCAGAGAGGCCTTGTAGTTAGGTGCAAGGCCTGTTTGGTTTGAAGAAGGCTGTGGATTTTGAAGTAACTTTGAGCCTGGTTGTGAAGATGATCTGGTTCAGATCATTGTGTCGCCGTTGATGAAGTGGGGACGTTGGAAGATGTGGCAACTGGATATAGAAATGCTTTATGTGCTGAGAAGAAAAAGATATCTAATTGGCATGCCATTCCAGGTTGATTCCAGAAATTGTTTGTGTTGTCTCAAGAAGGCCCTCTATGTACACTATCGAGCAAAACCAACTTTTTCCTATGATGAAATTTTTACTCGAGGTTATACCTGATTTGTTTGTGAATGTTGCTCTAACTCATGTTCTAGCTGGTTTGTGGAAAGGAATGCAGGCTTATATGTTATTGTGTTCCCTCTTGTTTATGGCAATGATATTCAAATTGCATGCTACAGAGGAGCCTAATATTCAGATTGAAATGGAGAACTTGCTTATCCCTTCTCTTGCTCCAATTGAAGCTTCCTAAAAACATTTGGCTACAGTTTGGAGAATTCCCAGCCAGCAGAATTGGACTTATTAGCTGCAAGCATGTCCTAGGGAGAGTTTTAGGCATAGATACATGCTTCTGTTCATGAAAATGTAAGACTCTGTTATATCATCTTGTGTTAGATTGAGAAAATATGATGAGGTTAAATTATATTTGTTTAATGGGATATGAGTGGGGGACCGGTAAATTAGGAGCTTCCATCTTTAGTTGGCCTGCATTATGGAAATCAGTGTCACATGGACACGGACACGGGTGTCGGTGTCATAAGTGTCACTATTGTCTAGTACATCAGCCTAAAAAACTGACTCATTCCTACATTTATTTTTTTATAAATAAAATATTGTAGTTTATGATGTATACCATAGAGTATTATTAATGTATTTTTATAATATATAATATATAACATAATAATATACGAAATTGTTTCTCATTTCCTCATACCAAGCACGTGGAATGAAGCTTGATAGTATGAGCTGGGGTGACCCAAAAGGACCTGAATATGAGTAGGACCTGAATAGGAGTTCCCTACTTCCTTCATTGAACTTTTCTAGTACTTTATATGAAACCAGTGTCCCCATTTGTCTACATGTGTCGAGGTATGTGACATGGGGCCAGTGGCCACTGATTGAAATTCGTTATTCATTCAAGGAATATAGAAATTTGTTCCACATGAGATGCATATTTTGGTATATACTTCTTCCTTTAGGATTTAGGTTAAATTTATAGGAACTGTTGAACTACTGCCCCTAGAAGAGATCACTCTTCACTGCTCAGGTAGATTATGTGCATTGTTATTTTGTCAGATTACTTATTTTTAAGTTTCAATGCTTGATTAAATTTCACATTTTGGTGTAAGTTAATTGTGTTTGTAAGCATTTGAGTCTTTTGTATGCATTTACTGTTCCTGCATCTTTGTTGGGGAAGAATAACAACTTCTTGAATGCAAACTAACACTGAAATTCCCTTCAAGACACCTGGTTTACATCCCTCCCACCCACTTCACTTTCGTGAATTGAATTTACCATTTTCAGATGGATATGAAGAATTCTGGTTCATCCAGCTTGATCCCCTAGTTCTTTGGTTATCTAGTACTTCAAAGGAGTAATGAGCTGCTTGGATCCATGCTAGACAGACTAGCCATAAGGAGCATGGGAATAGAAAACATGTTTATTGCTTTGCCGTTGGTCTGATATGATGGATAGCACTAAAGTTTTATAAACTCAGATGCTGGTTTTGGATTTTTAACACCAACTTCATTACTCATTCCTGTTTCTCTTTTGCCATAAGTGTCTGTTTTCTGGTTTTATTCATTAGATAGGAAACTGCTCTTAGTCAAGAAAGTGAAGGGTTCTCTTCTAACAAGTGTTTTGTCAGGAAAAATTGGCATCTGAGGAGGAGCTGAAACCATTTACAGCTTATGCATCTCAAATGGCTGCCTTAGACTACATTGTCTCAGTTGAGAGTGATGTGTTTGTTCCCTCATATTCAGGCAACATGGCTCGGGCAGTCGAAGGTCACCGCCGTTTTTTGGGCCACAGGAAAACGATATCTCCTGACAGGTATGCTTGCTCAAATAGAAATACATAGTAGTTGTGGCTTGCACTAGCATGTGAATAGCATATGAATCTCTATGCTTTGTTTTCTTTTAATTTATTTATTTATTTATTTGTTTTTTGGTTTTCGTATTCCAGGAAAGCTCTAGTCCGCCTTTTCAATAAGATTGAGATAGGATCCCTCAAAGAAGGGAAACGACTCTCAGAGTTGATAATTGATATTCACAAGAAACGGTATACAGTTGGTTTACTATTTGGGGTGGTTGTGATGCTCATACTGTAACTCTTTTGGTTTATTTTCTTTTTATGTTGTTTATTGTAATTTACAGTCAGGGTTCTCCAAGGAAAAGGAGAGGTCCAATTTCTGGAACAAAAGGTAAAGAGAGGTTCCGATCAGAAGAGGCATTTTATGTGAATCCCCAGCCTGAATGCATATGTCATAAGGAACCATTGGGCACATTATCTCTGAACAATTCTCTAACAACTCTCTTGTAAGTACGCCAGTATAAGAGTCGAAAAATATCAATCTCCTAAGAAGGCCAAAGTGTGGAATAATGTTCTAAGAAGCAGCACAAAGAGTTGAATGGATGCACTTGGATTTTTAACCTGTAAAGCATATGTTATTTATTCAAGGTTTTCTTGAGAGCCATCGATTTTGAACCATGGCAGCGAAATTGTATATATGAGCTTTGTAGATGGCAAGTCCAATTGTAGATGGAAAGATGGGGTTATACAAAGTCATGGAACAGTTTGTTGAGTACTGCAAAAGTGCGAGAAATTTTTGGTGTCCGAGTTACTTCACCCATATCAAAGGTACAAAGGTATTTGTTGTTGCTCTTTAATGTATAATCTGTTGTTGCTCTTTAATGTATAATCTCTTACTCTACTGTTTCTCTCTTGCACTTTTAGGCGTGAATGGAACATATACATCAATCCAAAGAGCAAATTGAAATATATTAGTTTATGTATTTTGTTCGTGGCTTTGTGCATCTGCATGAATCTTGTTGTGAGCTTTTGCAGATGGATTTCACGTGTACTCAGTAGCATATATTGCATAAAGAATCAAGCTTCTGAATGATGTCCATCTGTCTTGAGTTATGAATATCTGTAAACTGGATGTTGAGATTCTAACTTGGTGATCCTCAAATAAGCTTTATGATGCTACCTCTCCCACCAAAATACGGTGTTCTGAAATCCAAAAGTACTGCTACAAATATTTTTTGTACATGGTCTGAAAGATCTATGGAGGGGGCTTCTACTCTCTACAATCATGTCCTTTTCTGGTTATCGATGCATTGATAGCAACAAAAGAAAACTCCATATTGATTTTCATGAAGAATATGAATGGCATTTGTGTTCTTCATGCTGATTGCTCCACCTAAATTTTTTGAACGCCTAAATTCAATATGAACTTGTGTCGCTAGTCAAATTGCCATTTGAGTAAGGAAGAAAGTGTACTTCCTTTGTAAGAGAATTACACCTGCATATAAAATCTTTCGCGTTGGTGATGCCTCTATTCATCGATTGGCTGTCGAGCAAAGTGTACGGTTGGAAAAAAGGGATTTGGATATAATGCAAAACCCTGCTAATTAGCTTTCATTTGCATTATATTAGGCATATAGGATTGTCTCTTCTAAGATTCAGGCGCTAGGAATTTACGGTGAGTTTTAAATATTTGGATTTGCTTATGTATTGTATACTCCCAATAAATCTATCATATGTTTTATATCGTAGCAACAAAGTTGTTGTATTTATGAAAAGTTTAGACAAACAATTGTCAAATATGACTCTAATAATACTAGGTAAGGGCATAAAAATTATAGTTCAATAGTTTTAATGTATCCGTACCATAATTGCAACTCACAATCTTATATAGTGTTATCTTTACATATCCGATTTTTTCATTTCATTTTTTGAGCTATATCCGAAATATTCACAATTATCTAACTTAACTAATTTTCCCGACTTTTTGCTTCCGGATTTTTGAGCAACACCATCTATTACCGATGTTTTAGTTTGTTGATAATATTATTATTCCTCGATATGCTAACTATGGTTTCTCCCAAAGCACCTAGTTTCTCACCGTTATGGACAATGTTGGATATTTACTTTGGAAACTTTTTCAAATGCAGCTTAAGTTTCCTACGGTGCGTTTGACACGTGGAGTTTTTGGGAGGGGAAGGGACTTTCCCATAAATTATGGAAGACTGCTCTTCCATCAGCTTTTATGGAAGCGAGGCTTTTTAAAAATGAACCCATTTTAACACTAAAAAAAACTTTGTGGAAGACTACTTTTGCACTTTACAGTTTCCACAAACACTAAAAAAACTCTGTGGAAGGCTACCTTTACACTTTACAGTTTCCACACAATAATATCTAACATGGAACTGGGACATCTGACTCCCACTTCCAAAAACTCCCACTTATCAAACATGCCCTTAATGAATAAGGTGGTCTTGGATTTACATCTAAATTACCGAATATATTTCCCAAAGTCGTTTATTGCTGCAACAATTTCTAAGACTAAATGAATTATCCTCGACTCTACTTTTTTTTTTTGAAACGGACTTCTTATTTATACTTAATTGTTCAATGTCAATTTTTTTTTGTATACCGTAAAGCCATTTTTCTTTGTTACAAGGTCATAGTTACTCTTAGTTATTAAATGTTAAGCTGGATGCTTTGGGGTGTGTCATGAAATTGAGAAATTTTTTTTTGAACCTTGAGGCTAATCAATGACATATTCACAACTACCCAAATTTAAAATTTGATGCACATCAATAATTGTGACCTTGTATTGAAAAGTAAATATCTTTTGGCATATTGTTTCATTTTCAAATGACTCTCTGCCTATGAAGCTGCACACCACCTTATACCCCAAAGATGCTCAACACGCACATTCGAACCGATTACTTTTTCTATGCTTGAGTATATATATTGTATAAAGGAGTTACTTAGGGTGAAATACTATTATCTAAAATTTCAGAATCTCCCTAAAAATTATAAAATAGTAGTTTTTGTAAATAAATTTGATTTCAGTTTTTCGATAATTACATCTCAGCCTCCAGTAATTGGAGGCTCTCTGTTTAATCTTTGGATATTTCATAGAAAGTGCCATTTGAGAATTTCTTCTTTTTGAACGTCTGTTGCACAGTTGAATAAGTTCTCTCTCAAAATTTTGGGTCCTAAAGGTGCGAAAAGAAAGTATGCTCCTTAGGGAAAATGCTGTCTATTTGCTCCCTCATTTAAATCCATCTAGGATTAATTTTAGGACCCCAAATTTTGGGGATGTAACCTCTTCAGCTCATAAATTGACCTCAATAAAAACTTTATCATAATTGTACTCTACATGCGCTTGAAAAAATACTATCTCAAGATTGAATACAGAGAGTCCAAAATGTTCAAAAAAAAAAAAAAACAAAAAAAACCGTCCAATATTTAGAGATTGAAAACTTATGATTTTTCTTTTGAGAATAATCATCAAAAGAATCACCTAATGATTCTTAGGTAGTTCTCAAAATTTGAGATTGAAAAAAATTCCCAAGTTGATCTTCTAATCCAGATGCACACTATATTCCTGCCAATACGTGCTCCTTAAAAATATTCCTTGGGTGCTTGAAGGAGTAATTGTGCTCGATAGGAGCACAAGATAAAAAACAGTGAACTTGCACTGTCGCGTACACATATACTATATCATTTTTTTGTAATTAATTGGAGTTGGTTATATAGATCCTCATTTGTCATTCTACTCTATTAAAGGCCATACCCTCAGTCGATAGGAGCAGAAGATCAAAAACAGAGAACTTGCACTGTTGCGCACACATATACTATATCATTGAAAATCTTTTTCTAATTAATTGGGGTTGGCTATATAGATCCTTATTTGTCATTCTACTTTATTAAAGGCCATACCCTCATATGAAGCCATAAGTCTTTATATCTTTTCTCATTACTTTCAATCATGTCTATTTGGATTTGCTTTTTTAAAACCTTCTACTTGAACTAATTTATACTTTCTAATAAGTGCACTATATTGGGTATGCGTCACACATGGCTGTCCCATCGAAATCTACTCTATTTTATCTCATTACTTATTAGTGTCAAACTTAAATTTTTTCAAATACATTAATTTGGAATTCTATCATTTATTGTCTTGTCATTCATCTAATGTAATATCTTCATCTCCACACAATTCATTCTATAGGTATATTGTTTTTTGACTACTCAATATTTCACCTCATAAATCAGAGTTGTCATCTAGAACATTCCTTAAACTTCACTGGCATACGGTGATCACATGAAACTCCAATAATTACATATACATCATTATCCACAAACTTTCAATGCAGCCTTGGTAATAGAGAGTTCATTTCAATCCCGCTTATGTGCAATTCACCAATAAAAAGAAAGACTGCGACGTGGAACGATCCCTTTCGTTCATGACTCAATAACTCTTATCATCATCGGTTGGATTGCATCCGATCGGAGCCGTCCGTCGAAGCCGCGGAAAGCACATTTTAAATGAATTATGGCCGTCCGATGCGAGTAAAAAGCCCGTACCGCGTGAAAGCTCTTCGAAGCCGAGGAATCGTAACTATAAATAAAGGTATGTAGTCTTGTTTCGCCAAATTTCAATTAAGAACTCCTCTCTCTTTGCTTCTTCGGTCCGGTTTCCGCAGGAATCCGGAGAGGTAAGATTTTCCTTTTCCGTTTTAAGATTTTTTATTCGTTTCTTTCCTTTGAATTTTGTTTTATCAGAGAGATTTAGGGTTTGCTGTGGTCTTCTTCAATTTGTTTATCTTTTTTTACTGCTTTCATACCTAGGGTTTGAATGATCATTAAGGATTGAATATTCGTTTAATCTTTAGGACCTGAATTTTTTTAGGTCTGGACGTGCATTAGGGCTCGGATGTTCAGTTAGGATTTGAATGTTATTTAGGGCTTCAATGCTCATTAGGGCTTCGATGTTATTTACGGTTTGGATGGCTTTTTGTGATGCCTGTATTTTATTCGGGGTTTAATTGTTTGCAGGGAAATTTTTTTATGCTCTTTGTGAAATTTAGGGTTGTATTTGTGGTCTGTTTTGTTTCTGGGGTTTAGTTTCTTCGGTTAGGTTTGCAGGGAGGAGAAGGTATAGCTAGGATTAATTGATTGTTATATTTGTGGAATTTGGTGATTGTGTTTCTTTTAGTGCACATGCATAGTGCCTGGTATCACTGAATCTTGTGCTTTGAGGTGCTCTACAAAAAGTGATTGTTCTGCTATGAATGCCAGGTTTTCATTATGATAATTTTGAATCTTTTAAGGATTTAATTTCATTTTCTTTCAATTATACACACGTCTGAAAGAGGCGCGATCTATTGGCTTGTCTCATTTTCATTGTGATTGTTTATTCTAATATAGTCTTCATCTTTGGCTGGGATAGTTTTTGATTAAATATTGACATGTCCTTTTATTTGTTTTCCCTCCTTGCATCTCCCCTCTTCCCTTGTTTTGTCTCTGTGCTATTTGACATTAATATGTTGTTTAATTTGTTTCTTCACCTTTCATCTATCTCTCTCTGCTTTTCTCTCTATCTCGTGGTTATTGGACATGAACATTAATTTATGAGATAATTTTAGATACATTTCATTGGATTCCCTCTCCTGGGAATGTTCTCATTCTTGCCATATTGTTTTCTGGAGATTCCGAATGCTTTTGGTATGCCTAATGTTTCAATCTTATTTTGTGATTGCTGAAGAAAAGCAGCAATTTTCAGTTTTAAAGATATTTGGGACATGCCTTTTGTTGGTTTGTCTTGGGGATACGCCTTTTGTTGGTCTATCTTTCTAAAGATATTGCATAGGCTTTCTTTTGATTGTCGAGTCTAGAAATACTCCGCTAGCTTTTCTGCTTTTGATCATTTATTGTTATTTAAATTTGTATTGTATATTTTGGGCTGGTTGAGTTTTGATTTGTTGGGTACATCTTTATCACTTTGTTGTTGAATAAACTGTAAGCTTGCAAGGAGGGTATTTGGGGCTTTTGATTGTAGTTATTTGGGTGGAAATTTTATCCTGTGGCATTAAAATGGTGTGATTTTATTGCTTTATTGTTTTTTTTTGGGGGTTTTCCAACATGCATTATACCAGTGAGTAGGCATTGCAATTAAAAATTGGTTATGGGGTTGTTTTTTATGGGACTATTGTTGGGAAAGGGCATGCGAGAAGTGCATGTGAAACATTATCTCCACCACTCACAAGCATGATTAAAGTGGAATCACATGGATGCATTTTTTATTATAGCTTATGGCCAGCTGATGTATGATATTGAATTCTTTTCATATCTTTTTTGCTCCCTCTCTAATGATGCATGATCTCTTTGTTGATCCACGGTTATCTGTAATCACTTAAGAATTCAAATATCTCTTCCCCCCGAGGTTCCATTTAGATCAGCCTTTCCTGGTCCCAATTCTCTGGATTTTGAAGTAGCCTTTCCTTGTTCCAATTCTCGGGCTTTTGAATTAGGCGGAGCAAATTGGGGAGGGAGGGAGGGGAGCAAGGGGAGGGATGGATTATTCCTCTTATTTCGTTCTTAGGGCTTTGATGAAGAGAAGGCGATGTTGTTCTCATCCCAGGGCTTTGAAGAAGAAGGAGAATGTTAGGCTGCCAGATTATGTTTTTCTCTTCCTGTTTAATGATTTTCACTCTTTATCTGGTTAGGAGACAGAGTGCCATTTATAAAAGAGAGAAAGATGGGTAGGGCATGGCAGAAGCATCATCAGGGTTGGGGGGTATTGGGTTGATAGAGGAAGGGTGGTTTTGAGAAGATAGTCCCTGATAATTTCCAGAAATTAAAGTAGCAAGTCAAATAAAAATTGAATTTTTAGTTGCTATCTTTTCAATGCCAATTTTGGGATGAAACTACCAGCTGTTTTGATTTGTGTCCAAAAATCTAGTGACATTCAAATGTGCTCAAACCCCAAAGAGGTTTTATTTTTTGTCATACAAACTGGCACCTAACTAAGTATCACCAAGCCTTATTATCAATGCTGATGGATGGAGTTCAGGTATCAATTGCAATTTTTATGCGAAGTGGTAGTTACAATAGTCTCGTTTTGTTCTGCAGTTTATCATTTGATTTGCTTGTGCTGTCTTATTCTAATGATTATCCTTGCTTTGAAGTTTTATGGAATTATCCATCTTTTGTGCTTAAAGTTCAGGTTCATCAAATGTGTCTCTATGTGTACCGTTGTCTTGTGTTATGCTGGAAACCATCTTAACTTTCACGCTTTTGATAATTTGCTGTTTGTTGCTAATTGAACATCCTTTGGGCTCAATGATGTTTGACTCTGTGTGTGCCCCCCGTGCACACATACACACACTCACTGGGCATCTAAAGAGTGTTTAGAACAATTGAATAAATACGATCTTATGGTATCAGTGCTCCTGGAGTTAATTTTGGTTGAGAGTGATTGTTCCTTTTGCAGATGGCTCGTACCAAGCAAACTGCTCGTAAGTCCACTGGAGGAAAGGCTCCCAGGAAGCAGCTTGCCACCAAGGTTTGATATGGAGTTCTATTTCTTTATTGTTCCCTTCAGCATTTTATAATATTGATTTGTTTTGGGATATTCCTTGACTTCCTGGTGTATGTCAGGCTGCTCGTAAATCCGCTCCAACCACTGGAGGTGTGAAGAAGCCTCACAGATATCGCCCTGGAACTGTGGCTCTCCGGTATGAACATTTTGAAAGTGTAATTCTTATCATTGTAATTATAATTGTAATTGGGATTAAAAATCTTTTGGATGGTGAACTAGGTTAGAGTTAGCTATTGTGGTTTCATCCTCTTCATAAATTTTTATAAGCCTGCGTTCTCTTAAGAAAGGAATGAAGCAAACAGAATGGCCAGAATGGTGTGCAATCCATTGGTTTGGTAGCTCTTCAGTTGAATCTTTGTATTGTTTGTGGTTTAGCGTGTTAAATTGGGATGCTTTTTCCATTGAATGCTTCAAGAAGCTTCTAGCCGTGGTTTCTCTCAGCATTGTTTTGTGTTTTCAAACTTTGGTTGGTGTTTTGTCGCAGCGAGATTCGTAAGTATCAGAAAAGCACAGAGCTGCTGATTAGGAAGCTGCCTTTCCAAAGGCTTGTTCGTGAAATTGCTCAGGACTTCAAGGTAATTTGATTTGTACAATGCTTCTATTGGTATCTTCCATGGTATGATTCCAATGATAAAACATCTTCAGTATGTTCTTCTCGATGATGTTGCTGTTTATTCATTGTATTACTTTTTGAATGGTGCTATATTTGTATGTATGCAAATGAAATTCGGGTTTTGTGTGTGCAGACTGATCTGCGTTTCCAGAGCCATGCTGTGTTGGCCTTGCAAGAAGCAGCTGAGGCTTACTTGGTGGGTCTCTTTGAGGATACTAACCTCTGTGCCATCCATGCCAAGAGGGTCACCATCATGCCTAAGGACATCCAGCTTGCAAGGAGGATCAGGGGCGAGAGGGCTTAGGATTGATCCATGGCTCATCTCTCTACCATGGACCTATGCTACTGGTGTTTCTGATTTCCTAGAGAAGACTTACTGATGTTTCTGTTGCTTTCATTTCATGAGATAGAAGGTCATCTATACTAATTTGGTAGGGATTCATTTATTTTTGTGTGTGCATGGGAATGTATAATTCTACTACTACCCTATAGGCATTAGCTTTAATTCTGTTTCCTTTATACTTCTGCAGTGACGTATGTGTAGTCTTGATGGGGAGAACTGAGGATGATGATACTTGGCTTTCTTCAATGGGTGTTTTGTGTTGGCATGATGCTTTTGGTTTAAATTAGTTGCTGATTTTAACCATTTGTTTTATCATCGTCCATTTAGTGATGGTTTAAATTAGTTATGATTTTGGAAGCGGTGCAAATGAGATGTTTAATGGCTATATTTTTGCATAATAGGACTTTTCAGAATGTTTTTATCTGGGTCATTTTACTAAAAATAATTAGTTTTATAGTGTTATTTTCTATGCAAATGTGTGTAGCACAGATGATTTTTATTTGAGATGCCTCATGAAAGCAAATAAGAGCATTGTTTTTTCAGCTTTTTCTAAAGCTTGTGTGAGATTTGAGATTTCATTGAAGCTGCTGTTCTAACGCATTGTGCAGATTATTGTGCCCCGTTGCAGCTTTTGTGTTTTGATCTTCATTGTTAATGTGGTTTTCCAAATTGGCATGTTTTTAAGTTTTTTAAAGTATGTTAATGGGGAGCATGTTGAATCTTGTAAAAAAATAGGGGAAATAGCGAGATGGGTGGGTTCTAGGCATGTTGAGGAAGATGATTAGGAGTTGGAAAGTTGCATGATTAGGAGTTGGAAAATGCAATTTATTGAGTTCTCTAAGAACGAGTACGGGACTGGTGTAGTTATCATCCTACCCTTCCAAAAAGGGCAAAAAGGGTTTTAATGCCCACAGCTGAGGCTCAACTTCCCATGTACAAACATCACAGAATATGAGGCTTTGATAAAAGGCTGTGGACTTCTAATGGAAAGGTTATGAGTCATTGACGATTCCCTCTTGGTAAGAAACCGGACCCAAGGGGTATGGAAAGTGTGCGAAGAAAAATTGATTCCCTACCATAAAAAGGTGAGGCGCCTGATAAGAAATTTTCAAGAAATCATGTAGCTAGGGCTAGCAATAGATGTGTGGATATCCTAGCTACTTTAGCCTCAAAAGGGAGACCGTGGTAAGGAATATAATGAACATCCAGAAGGAGCCAACACAGAAGGAAGTCCTAATAAGATTCTCAGTAAACTTTGTCGTCTTAGGTGACCAAATTTATAAGAAATCTTTTGACGGAGTCCTAAGATGCGTCGACTAATGATGCCCAATTTTAAGCGAACTTGGGTGTCAAGAATCTTATTGGACTACAATGACGATGGGTTCTCATCCACGTGCCATTCATGCCCTTAAATTCAACATCACCAATGGCCTTACGCACGGTGGGCCCTCAGTCATAGGAATGATATCCCCTTAACGGCCACTTAATATTTCACCAAGTGGTTTGAAGCAGCTGCCTTCACAAAAATAGAGGGATAACTTGTAGCTCGCTTCATTAAGAACAACATAATCTTCAGATTCGGAGTCCCAGAAATAATTTACATATAACTAGACAAATTTTAAGAATGCCACAGTAACTTGGGTATGCAAATAATTTGCCATAACCAAGAAGTTCTCAACACCATATTATCCGCAATCCCTCATCAGGATCATTTTTTGAAATATAGAGAATGGGAAGGACTGACACCAGAGACTATAAGATGCCATATGAGCCTACTAAACCAATGTGAAGACACCTATGGGTATGATGCCGTATTCATTAGTATATGGCACAGAAGCGGTAATGCCTATGGAAATCGACATACTGTTCCTTAGGATACTCGCTCACCATGCCTCAAATGAAAAATGAAAAAGAATTACATGAAGCTTGCCTAGCCTCCTGCAACACCCTTGACGAGAGGCGGCTTCGAGCTTGCAATACCATGAGAAGCTACCATAGGTGGGTCAAGCAGGCCTACCTAAGGAAGGTCATTCTAAGACAATTCCAAGGAGGCGATATGGTGCCAAAGAAGATATTTCATTCATATGCCAATACTCACCCATTAGCAAAATTCAAACTTAATTGGAAGGGCCATTCATAACAACCGAGATGCATCCTGTGAACTCTTATAGGTTGAAGAATAAAGAGGGGTTGTAAATAAATGACCCCATCAATATCATGTAACTTAAGAGGTACCACCCATAAGGGAACCAAAAAAAAAAACAAAAAAAGAAAAGAGAAAAAGAAAAAAAAGAGAATGAAAAAAAAAAAGAAAAAAATGGTGGACATGGTAAAAACCCAAACAAAGGGCTCATAGGTAAAAATGCCAAAATAATTGGACATGTTGAAAATCTGAAAGGGCGGCATGAGTAAAAAAAAAAATGACAGACATGGTGAAAACACTATGGGCAAAAAAGTTGCAATAAAAATTATAAGAATAGTGAAAACCTGAAAAATGGTGTTATTGCCCCATGCCTCACATGAAAACACCAAATATCGCATTGCAATGAGGAAGGATTTGGATCATTCGAGATCCCATATACAATCCAAGGACTGCGATCTCCTTGGTTCACTTGAGAATCCAAAGAAAGTATGAGTAGCTAAGGGAAATACCCTTCGGCCTTTAAGACATGAGTTGAAGTGAAGCCAAAGGAAATCTATTGATAAACAAAGAAAAGGGGTGGGCCCCAAGATAAGAGGTACTTGAGAATTCCGAGTCCTCTTGATCCAGTCGAAATCGGCTCGAATCTAATAAAATATTTCAACCTAATCACAAAATTTCTTTCTAAAAATTGATCACTTTTAGAAAAAATCCATTTAACTCGTAAGAGCTTTTGTTTGGGGCAAAATGTTTTCCAAAATTAGGATTCTAAACTAATTTATGGGTAAAATTGAACCTTAAAACCGTGCCTCTTCTTTATCCCTACCAAAGGGGCCACATGTGACTAAACTGTAAGGCCCACCTCCTGTTTTAGAAGAAAGATTTGAAATGCATCATCTTCAAAACATTTTCAAGGCTATTTTAAAAAATGGGATTTATAGTCCATGGTTGCATAACTCTAAACCGCTAACTACCACTTTATGGAAATGTCGTTTTCCTCGCTAATGACGAGACTAATCAGTGAAAGATGATTTCTTTGTCGCCCATGTTCCTGAGCAATAAGGGGTGACCCGTTCTCTATATGTGTGCATTCACGAAACAACCTAGCAAAATTGGAAGAGTCAACCTATTAACATTGTGACGCATTGCTCACCCATGAGAGTATGTGTACGACCGGTACAATAACTGACCAACCCGTATGCACGCTACGAGTACGATCCACATAAGTAAAAGAAATCTGATAACGTGGGTGCAATCGATAAGTGATTCATCCGATTCTCATTCAAACTAAAATCTCTAAAAGAAGTACGATCAATAGATGTCTATCCGATGCATATGATTACTTGACATAAGTAAGCACATCCAAAGGACATAAAAATGTATGTGGTGGATGAATAAACATAAAAAACTACGCAAAGAAAGAAAAGTCAATCACAGTAGGGGTGCAAAAGCCCAATAACAAGTTATCTAAAGTATAAGGGACGTCAAAATACCAAAAGAAAGAAGACAGAAAAGTTCATTATTGCCTGCCCGGGGCCAGGATTAGAAGAGTATGCCTCCTGGTCACCTTCGAGCTGATGAGACTTTAAGTCCACTCGTGTGGACCCTTGGCTACCCGTCCTCAAAGATCTCTGGCTGCCCGTCCTAGCATAAGTCGGACCCAACACTCGCTCCAAAGGTAGTGGCCGAGGATGATGTTGTTGACCAGGTTGTGTCAGGGAAGCCAAATCACGTCTAGTTGCCATAATAGAAGCTTCAAGTATCCCTATTAGATACTCGCTGCTCTCCTGTACTGCCAGCACATGGTTTGTCAAAGAAAAAAAATGGATCACTAATATGCAAACAAGACAAAAGGGGAAGAAGAAAAGAGAGATAAAAGCAAGTATCCATTCGACACTCAGTCTCAGAATCCACCTAATTGAGTGCCACCTGGGCACATAGACAATCCAGATCAGCAAGGGTAGCTGCTAGAGCCTTCATTGGGGTAGCAGGAGAGGCACTCGAAGAAGGGTCACTAGATAAAGAAGGAACCATTTGGGGAAAAGTCCCACTTGCCTCTCATATTGCCTCTGTAAATGACTGAATCTCTCCTGCAAGTCTCTAAAGGCCTCCTTCCCCTGAGCTAACTCGGAACTTATCCGCTTCACCTTAGATATGTCATGAGCAAACCTCTCGAACCATGGAGAATGGAAGACAAAGTACTGCACTGACCTGTAATACTCTTGATGGTATTCTTTAGCATTTGAAGAGGTGTTGGAAATGGCCTCTTGAAAATCATGTCGCTGGCCTCACCGAGTAATGAATGGTTCCATCTTCACTCAGTATCGATGGTCGAGACGAATACGAGGGACAATGAAGACCTGAGTTAGCAGAAGTTCGAGCTGAGAAAAACCAAAATGCTTGAACAAACGACCCGGGTGGTATGCCTCAATGATGTCCATGCAAATGAGAGGTACAATTGTAAGAAAAACACTGCAGGATCCTTGGATAATCGAAGTGTTCTCATCATCAACATAGAGATTCCAATCAATCTGCATTAAGAAAATGTGCAAATATGATCAAGGGAAAAACAAGAGGATGATCATAAAACAAAGATCAAAGAAAGGTCATACCTCCCTCTCCTACAAAATATCAAAAACCAGGGTGTAATGGGACACCGAACAACTCTGAACCTTCTCACACTAGCCCTACACCTAGTGGTGACTATGAGGAAAACACTCAGCATCTCCCAAAGGAATGGGGCGAGTAACAACAATATGTTCCTAGGCCCAAAACTGTGCCACAAGAGACGAAAGAAGTTCACGAAGCAATCTAAGAGAGCGAAGAGAAAGTCTTCAAAAGAAAATGTTTGATTTTCAAATACCTGGAGAAAGGCTGTAAAACCAGCAACCTAGCAGAAACCGTTCACAGTAACCTTTTGTATGCCATGAAAAAAAAAGGGTCAAAATAGCAAGCCCCCAAGCCACTTGACGAAGAGAAGCAAGGTCCCTTACTGCCTAAACACATTGTACCTAGGGATTGCCCTTCGATGCATCCGAGAAAAGGAGAGCCCCGAAAGATTATGCTAGAAAGACCTGAAGGGCTTGCTCATCCCCTAAAAACAAATTGCCACCCTCGGGAGTCTCGAAAGAAGAATAAAAAGCATCCACTATTTCCCTAGCGGGAACCTCTCCAGGAGAAGCCTCCTCCTCATCAGGAGAAGGAGCCTCGGGCTTAGCAATCCCTACACCTCCCTGCTCAGGGATCTCCTCCCCCTCATCAAGATAAATTATGGCTAAATCTATAACATCCTCAATGATGTTCTTCGTTGGCTCCTAGATCGGGATGTCGACACGAGGCCGTCCACCCCTCTCTACACCGCCACCAACCTGTCGGGCATGCTTGTCCATATGAGAAATCTCATCACCGCCCCCTGGGATATCCATAGGAGGAACTTATCGCTTACCCATGAGAGTATATGTACGATCGACGCAATAAGTAACCAACCCATATGCACGCTAAAGGTACAATGCACATAAGCATAAGAAATCTGATAGTGTTGGTGCAATCGAAAAGTGATTCATCTGATTCTCATGAAAACTAAAATCTCTAAAAGAAGTATGATCGATAGATGTCTATCCGATGCGTATGATTACTTGAACTTACATAAGTAAGCACATCAGCCACAAAGGCATAATAAACAATTATTTAGAGTATAAGGGACATCAAAATACCAAACGAAAGAAGACATAAAAGTTCATGGCTGCCTGCCTGGAGGTAGGATTAGAAGAGGGTGCCTCCTGGTTGCCTCTGAGCTGACGAGACCCCAAACCCGCTCGTGCTAACCCTTGGGCATGCATCGTCAAAGATCTCTGGCTGCCAGACGTAGTATAAGTCGGACCCGACACCCTCTCCAAAGGTGGTGGCCAAGGACGATGTTGTTGAACAAGTTGTGTTAGGGAGGCCAAATCACCTTTGGTCGCCATAATAAAAGCTTCAAGTATCCCTATTAGATACTCGCTGTTCTCTTGTACCACTAGCACATAGTCCTGTCAAAGAACAAAATGGATCAGTAAAATGCAAACAAGACAAAAGGGGAAGAAGAAAAGAGAGATAAAAGCAAGTATTCATTCGACACTCAGTCTCTTAGAATCTGCTTGATTGAGCGCCACTTGGGCACGAAGACAATCCAGATCACAAAAGGCAGTTGCCAGAGCCTTCACTGGGGCAGCAGGAGGGGCACTCAAAGAAGGGTCACTAGACAAAGAAGGAACTATCTGGGGAGAAGTCCCACTTGTCTCCTCATATTACCTATGTAAATGGATGAATCTCTCCTGTAAGTCTCGAAAGGCCTCCTTTCCCTTAGCCAACTCGGATATAATCCGCTTCACCTCAGATATGTCACGAGCAAACCTCTTGAACCATGGAGAGCGAAAGACAATGGAATGCACTGACCTGTAGTACTCTTGATGGTATTTGTCCATTATTTGAAGATTTACTACATCGCGAATGGCCTCTTGAAAATCATGTTGCTAGCCTCATTGAGTAATGAATGGTTCCATGTTTGCCCAGAGATTCCAATCAATCTACATTAAGAAAATGTGAAAATATGATCAGGGGAACAACAAGAGGATGATCCTAAAACAGAGATCAAAGAAAGGTCATACCTCCCTCTCCTACAAAATATCAAAAACTAAGGTGTAATGGGACACCGAACAACTCTGAACCTTCTCCCGCAGGCCCTGCGCCCAATGGTGACTATGAGAGAAACACTCAACATCCCCCAAAGGAACGGGGCGAGTAACAACAATATGTTCCTAGTCCCAAAATTTTGTCACAAGAGTTGAAAGACAATCATGAATCAATCTAAGAGAGCGAAGAGAAAGCCTCTAAAAGAAAAGGTTTGACTTCGAAATACTTGGAGAAAAGCTGTAAAACCAGCAACCTAGTGGAGACTGTTCACAATAACCTTCTGCAAGCCATGGAACAAAAAGGGCAAAAATAGCAGGACCCTAGGCTACTCGACGAAGATAAGCAAGGTCCCTTACTACACACTATACTCGGGGATTTCCCTTTGATGCATCCAAGAAAAGGAGAGCCACTAAAGGATATGCTAGAAAGCCCCGAAGGGCCTCCTCATCCCCAAAAACAAATTACCCTTTGGAGGCTCGAAAGAAGAATATAAAATATCCACTCCTTCCCTAGTGGGAACCTCTCCAAGAGGAGCCTCCTCTTCATCGAGAGAAGGTGCCTTGGGCTTAGCAATGCCTACACCCCCCCTGCTCAGGGATCTCCTCCCCCTCATCAAGATAAATTACGACTAAATCTATAACATCCTCAATGATGTTCTCCGTGGGCTCCTCGATCAGGACTTCGACACGAGGCTGTCCATCCTTCTCTACATCGTCGCCAACTTGTTGGGCATGCTTACGTCCCATATGAGAAATCTCACCACTGCCCCCTGGGATATCCATAGGAGGAACCCACAGAATGCTTGCATGAGAAGCAACACCCTCGGTCCCCTCCTCTAGGTCCGAATAAGAAGAAAGACCCTCACCCTCGGCCCCAACATGAACTTCTGCCTCATCAACAAGAGCAACCTCGTCTCCAATAAGAAGGAGCCCCTCAGGCCTAGCAACCTCCACTCCCCCTTGCTCTAGAATGCCAGCCTCTTCATCAGGACAAACCACAACTAAAGCAATAACGTCCTCAATAATGTTCTCTGTGGGGTCCTCGATTAAGTCGTCAACATGAGAGCGCCTCCCCCTCTCAACACCACTACTATCGGCCTCTTGGGCATGCTTACAACCTATATAGGAACTCTTAGCACCATCACTAAGAACATCTACATGAGGGGCCCCCAGGATGTTTACATGGGGAGCAGCAGCCTCAGTCTCCTCTTCTCGGCTGGCCTCAAAAGAGAAAGCTTGGCCCTTGAGCTGAAAGGGACATCCCAATGGGTGGAAATGGGTCCAGTCCCGCTGGACCCGGACCCGAAATACTACTTGTGTACCGTACCTGTACACGAGAGGATACTGAGAACCCGGACCCATGCCCGAGCTTTACGGCCTTCCCTTATGGGTTTATGTGTTTTATCATAAACTCTCTTGCTTACACCCCCATAACTCTATTTGCCTCTTTGATGTGGGATTAATCCCACACACTAGTGGAGAGGGAAGAGTAGAGTTAGAGAGAGTATTCTATTGAGAATGGGAATTTTCGTATATTTCTCCTCTCAAACATCCTTGTTGGGTGTACTTTTAGTTTCATACAATATTAGATACATTCCAATGAACACTTGATAAAGATTGGGGTGCGAATGACCCTTGGATAAGTTATTAATAACATTTTTTGTCTTGAAGATATGTTGCGTAGTCCCATATACGACTAAATACATTCTTAACGAACGCTTGATTGAAGACATACAACAAAGCCGGTAACGCACACTGGACGTATGATAAAAAATGAATATGGTTTTTAATGGCACCACTTAAACATGTCCTTGATGATATTTGGGCTTGGTTTAACCCATGTTTGTAGCTACCATTAGCTACCATTAGCTGGAATATGCCTTGGTTAACACCTCAGAGTTTTGTGTTCTGGGATCAAGCTGAGACTAACTCTCCCCCTTGAAGTCTCATGTCAATTGACAGTCTCAAGCTACTCGAGGATGGCTTAACCCATAACTATGTCAATCAGTAGTCTAAAAGCTGCCCGGGGACGGCTTAACCCATCACCACATTAATCAGCAGTCTCAAACTGCCCGAGATGGCTTAACCCATCAATCGGCAGTCTCAAGCTGACTGGGGATAGTTTAACCCATCATCATGTCAATCGACAGTCTCAAGCTGCCCGGGGATGACTTAACCTATCACCATGTCAATCGACAGTTTCAAGCTGCTCGGGGATGGCTTAACCCATAACCATGTCAATCGGCAGTCTAAAGCTGCCCGAGGATGGCTTAACCTATCACCACATCAATTGGCAGTCTAAAGCTGCTCAGGGATGGCTTAATCCATCATCCTCATTGCCCGATAGTTAAGGCTTTAAAATCCTTATGCACCGTGCGACATTTGGTTACCACAATGAGGATTGCTTCCTCAATACGAGGAGTTCTCTCATGAAATCGGAGCTGTTGGATGCTTGACTCATTGCTTTATCACCCTTAAGGTGTAGCATGGATTGAGGTGAACAAGGGAAGGGATTGCAGCCCACTAACAACACTGCTAAATCCCTAATTTTGCTCCCCCGAGATCATGAGGTTTGAATGTTTGAAATTCAATACTAGCACCAGCGATTATACCCGCGTAAACAATCCAACAGTGAGATTAGCATCGTGAAATATAAGCATAAGAGGTAAAAAACATTACAAAGATAAGAATTATGCCATACACTCTGTGAATCGAATGAAAAGATAAGTCTAAGATGAAGATGGATGGTAAAGATTCAAAGATGGGAAATGCATGGTTATCCCTTGAAAAACCATAACTTGACGGTATAAAAAGGGGATCTCTGATTGAAGAGCGGTCACACATTTGTTATAGACATAGTCTAGTAGAGATAATTATTCTCGGGTTTTTCCTCAATAAAATTTAAGAGTGAAAAAGAGAGTGAGATGTTTAAGACACGAAGAGAGAGATAATCATCTCCAAAGATTCACTTGAGACCCGTTTTCGTAGGAAGACCAGACTTGAAGGATAATATCCCTGCGTACATCCACAAGTATATGGGCTGATATGCCCTAAATGTTATCTTTTATCTTCTGATATGTCTGTATATTTTCTTCCTTAGACACAAATGTATACGTTTCAAGGCCAAAATCAAAGGTGTTCAGCTTATTTTCCTTTTCTTTAACTGATGTAAATTGTAACAGGGGATTAAACCTTTAGATCTATTAAGTGCTCAGTATAATATAAAGCCTGTGTTTTTGATATAGAACACACATGCGAATTTGGCCTCTAATGTGATGTTCTTAGGTTTTCTATTTGGAGTATGATGTTTGTTTAAACATTTCCATTTAAGCAATAACATTTCAGAGCATCCAAATCTCTGGCGACTCCACTGGGGATCGAACCCAGGATCCGGTTGAGTCTAGGAAGTCGAATATCTCTTGATGCACGATCTTTTCCACATTGACCCTCATGTTTTCTTTATTTACCCTGATGAGCTAACCCCCGTGGTTAATCACAGGTTGTCAAAGGTAACAATGGTTGTGGTAGTGACATCTTTCCAAGTAGGAACCATGGAGGTCCCACTGCACTTCTCCCCAACAAGGGGCCAATCTGCCTTCATTGGAGCCACGACTAGGCTATGTGTTATAAAGACAACGATGACAGGATGAGAGTCCAAGCCATAAACTTCAATGGCTAGGACAATGAAGAAATCCCAGTCTTAGGTGGACTTAGTCCCAGGCTACAGACCATTGAGGGTAATCTTGACTTACCCCAATAAGGGTCGGCGAACGAAAACTTATAATGGTGCCTTGGCTTGCAATGTCTTAGGACAAACACGGCCACCGGGTCCCATGAGGCCAGCCATCCCTGCACGTAAGAAAGATATCCACACCGCTCCTGCAGGGTTCAGATTAGGATCCTCACTTTCTAAGCCCTCCATTTCATCACCTTTGGGCTTCTAGCTCTTGCCTTTATTTATATGGGGTTTCGCGCTCAGCTGTCTGCAATGATCATCAGCTGATGGTTAGGAATCCTCACGTTGCTAATCCGTCTTGGCCACGTATGCTGCTCACATGCAAGCAATTAGGCATCTTCGCAATGATAACTTGCTTGGCCCCAATAACGATCACTGGCTGACGGTTAGGAATCCTCACGATGATAATCCATCCAGGCCGCCGCATGCTGCTCACATGCCGACTGTTAGGCTTCTTCATAATGCTAATTTCCCTAGCCCCAATAACGCTCACTGGTGAGCGGTTAGGAATCCTCTCGATTATAATCCGTTTAAGCTGTCGTATGCTGCTCACATGTCGGCAGTTAGGCATATTTGCAATGCTAACTTGCCTGGCGACAATAACTCTCACTGGCTCACTATTAGGAATCCTCGTGATGCTAATCTGTCAAGGCTGTCGTATGTTGATCACATGCTGACAGTTAGGCATCTTTTCAATGCTAACTTGCCTGGTCCTAATAATGCTCACCGGCTAGCGATTAGGAGTCCTCACGATGCTAATTCATCTAAGCCACTGTATGCTGCTCACATGTTAGCAGTTAGGCATCTTTGCAATGCTAATATGCCTAGCCCCAATAACGCGCACCGGTTGGCGGTTAGGAATCCTCGTGATGCTAATGCATCCAGGCAGCCCTATGCTGCTCACGTGCCGACAGTTAGGCATCTTCGCAGTCTCAACTTGCTTGGTCTCAATAACACTCATCGACTGATGACTAGGAATCCACGTGATGCTAATCCGCCTAGATCGTCGTGTGCCATTCACCCCTAGACAGTAAGGTGTTTTCGCAACTTGACACATGATGATCACAGGCCTCCCCATATCTCCAAGGTTAAATCCAAGAAGTAAAACCAAGACCAAAAGATCCATGTTAAGATAGTCCTTAAACATGCACACAGGGTCTTGACTCAGTACATCCTTGAAAGAGCAAGGGAAGCCACCCAAACAAACAACTGCCCCATGATCAATACATAGCCGCAACAGGTAAGCTCGAGACCCAGGTCTATCTTAAAGGAGATCTCACATGATTTAGGGATGATCTCCTCGAAATATGGCCTTGCAATGTGACAAGGTTAACCTCCGAGATGACCAATGAAAATGAAGAACCTTCGATGGGCAAGATTGCCCTGGGATTTGATGACATCTCATATCTCTCGTCTAATGAGGGATCCCCACCCATTAAGCATTCGATGAAAAGGGTATAACGCCATCAAGTTAGCACAAATCCTCATGTCACTCGTAGTGTCGCCAAGGCACGAAAGAATCCCTCCATTCCCACTAACACATTGTTGTACCCTTTTGAGCTACTCGAGAACATCATGCCCGTCTCCGATAGTGAATCTAATGAACCAATTGAGCAAGAACCTAATGTAAATGTGATGATGGTTGGAGAAGGGAGTAACCCAGTTGAGTTCGAGGAAATGGAGTGATTAAGGGTTATTTTTGCCCAAAAAGAGGCTGAAGTTCAAGCGCAAGCTGCCAAACTTGAAACATTAAAAGCAGCTCGAATAACTCCTCCCGGCGCTCCTTCGGGGCAGCAATACTCAAACCCAATCATGGAAAACCGGTCAACTCCAGAGCCCATGCCACAACAACCTCTCCATCTCACCTGTACTACTTTGACTGCAGAAATGACACGTAATCTGGTAATGGAAATCCTGCGATCGCTGCACCTCCTGGGCATACAATCAATAGACACTTACTGGAAACCATATCCGGCATATGTTAACGACGTACCATATCCTTCGGGGTATCAATGCCCCAAGTTTCCAAAGTTTGATGAGCAAGGCTCCCCCCATCAACATCTAGCTTCGTATCGGTGTGTGTGAATACGACCAACAACAAGAACCTTCTGATGCTACAATTCGTACAATCATTGTCAGTACCAGCCTTTGCTTGGTACTTGCGATTGCCTCTTGAAACCATATCTATATGGAAGCAAATGCAAGAGGCATTTTTGGTGCGATTTCACAACACATAAAGAAAGATTCACTTGTTTGAACTCCTCAACTTAAAGTAAAGGGATCACGAACGTGTGCAATAATATATTGCCCAAAGGCAGAACCTCAGCATAGGACATGTGACTCCGCTCTCGGAGTCTCAAGAGGTGCTCATGTGCATAAAAAACATGAGACCCGATATCGCAATACCGCTGCATACCTCCCATCCTCAAAGTTTCAGTGATTTGGTCTCCAATGCTGTAAATCTTGAAAGTCTCTTGGAAGGCTTTAGGCCTGGCCCGATATCAGTGACCATTAGGAGGGATGCAGATAAGAGCAAAACCAAAGTCACTCAGGTCAAGACCTCTATGACTACCTCTATGGTCACCTAGGCAAGGAGGGGAAAGAACTACACGCCTACCCAATACTATGAGTCCCAGCAATCGTCAGGATGTAGACGAGGAGGACAAAGAGGAAGAAGAGGTGGATTTCGCAAACGTACCGACAATGAGTATTCTTTCGATATGAACCAAGTCCTAAAAGTACTAGAGAACCTCTTGGCGCTTGGAACCATTACGCTTCCTCCACCAAGGTACCCTGACTAAGTTGGTCAAACGGATCGATTCGATTACTGCGTGTGCCACCAAAGGTTGGGGCACGTGGTAAAGGATTGCTTCCCTTTGTAGGATATCATTGAGAATCTCATCAAGGAAGGAAAGCTCAAACCAGATGAGCAAGAAACGCCAGCTGCCGAATAGTGGTGGCTAACATGGTCTCCTTCGCGATCAATGAATGCAAGCCCCCTGTAGGCAGCAAGTGGTTCCTTATATCAAGAGCCCTGTCCAAGCCATACATATACAACCAGCTCCTCATGGTAGGGCTCATCACTCTAAAAAGGAGGAAGACGTCGAGAAAGAAACCTTCCTCTAGGAGAGATCCACATTGTCGGTACCATGATTCTCAGACTCACGGGTTAGAAGACTGTTGGCCTGTGAAGGATTTGATACAAGAAAATATAAATAATGGGACTATAGTTGTGAATAGTGCTCCTCCTAAGCTCCATGTCAACCAGGTCCCTGTATTGGAGAAATTTGAAGGATGCCCTTACCCAAAACTCTTCGATCTATGCTTAGAGTACTTTGGGACCCTCAACTCTTTAGTTGATACTGAAGAGGCTTCAGAGCACGGTTGGAGCACTTATGTGAGTCGTAGCGAAACGAAATGAATGCAGGATGAGGCTTTGAAACAGGCTAGTTTAGAGGAGCTAGGAACGACACTATCAGAAGTAAAGATAGCAGCAAAAGCTCCTCCCATGTCTCAAGGTGTTACAGACCAAGGTCGAAAAAGAACATTAAGAGGAGGTAATGGAGGTTCCCAGTCAACTCTACCACCATATCCTACCTTGAACGATTTCATGCCTAGACAGTTGATGATGAATGGCCTTCATGAACAAGGGATGGCAAGTGAAGCCTCTCCTGAAATGACTTCTAACGTGACCTAGGTAGTCGAAGTTGATTCCTAGACCTAAGGTATGTAGTTAGAGTTGAGGTTCGGATGGAGAACTACGAAAATCAAACCTCCTAAAGCTGTCTCCCTCAAGAAAGTGAAGCATGCGATGGAGGTATGAGCTGAAACATCAAATGACACTGGTCAGCCGAAAAAGCCAACAGATGGGAAGTCTGGTGACTATAACATGGCATCTCATTTAAGGAGAACCCCTGTTGCTATAAGAATTTATGACACCTTTATGCTTTCGAAAGAACTTCGGGCTGCCCATATACATTCCCTTTCATCTCCTGAAGAATTCTAGACTGAGGTCGATCAGGATGAACTTGAACTAGCAGTTCTGCCTGATGTCATGTCAGTCACCTTCTCTGACGTGAACTTGCAGCTAGGAGTGAAGCTTCATAACTGTCCCTTGATGGTAAACGGGATCCTATACGGCATTCGCATCAATCAGATAATGATCAATAGAGGATCCGTTATGAACTTACTTCCCTTAAGAACATTGAAGTCCGTGGGAATGGATGTCAAAAACTTGCAAGAAGGACATATGATAATACATGGTTTCAATCAAGCTACCCAACAAACTATAGGGACTATTAAATTGAAACTCAGGATTGGAGAATTGGAGGTGTACACCACATATCAGGTCATTGAAATTGAAGCGTCCTACAACGTGTTGCTGGGGTGCCTGTGGTTGCATGACAACGACATCATCCCCTACCCTTCATCAATGTTTCAAGTACTTCTATGAAGGAAAGTAGCGTACAGTCGATGCACACCGAAAACTGTTCACTAAGGTAGAATTTCATTATGCAAATGCCAAATTCTACAATTTCGAGAACCCAGATCCTCATTCTACCAAAGAATCAGAGAGTGAAAGTGATTTTGACGAAGATCATGAGGTCGGTCAAGCCTTGATTAGGCCCTTTGAAGGCTTAGATGTTGAAACAGGAGCCACACCACTCACTTCTATCTTCCAAGTGAATGTCGATCGAGACATGCTGTACCATGTTGGACATGGCATGATCAGCTCGCTCTAGAAAATAGTCCAAGGAGGGACGTTAAGACTCTTCCCCCTAAAAGATGGAGCCTCGAAGCTGCAATGAAAGCTATCTAACCCTCAAGCCCACCAGATTATGAGGAATATGATCTATGACCCATCTACCAACCAAGGTTTGAATGATAGAAAGGGGATGATAGCGTCCTTTCTGGAGATTGAAAGCATGTATTGTAAGAAATTCAACATTTAAGGGCTTAGATACACCCTGACTCGAATCTGGCTAAAAGAATGTGCACAAGAGAAAATGAATAGTCTAATGCACCACGATGTCCTTAAGCAGCCACGAAAGTCAAGATTCATGAGGGTGAATATATGGTGGAGCCTGCCCCTCGACAACTGGAAGGCGGAGGCCAGGCCACAGTGGACGAGTTAATATGAATTGAGTTAGGCGAGGAAGGAGATCACATGCCCACATTTCCGAGTTCATCTCTGAACTCAGAGGAAAGAAAGCAATACATAGATTTCCTCCACCTTAACCGAGACATCTTTGCATAGAATTACCTATACCCGGTTGGACCCCACAGTGGCGACTCATAAGCTTGCCATCAATACTCACATCAAATCGGTTAAGCAGCCCCAAAGGAAGTTTCATCCGGACATAATGCCTCAAATTGAGGCCGAGGTTAACAAATTGTTGAGAGTTGAGTTTATCCTGGAGGTAATATACCCTAAGTGGCTTGCCAACATAGTGTTAGTCAAGAAAAATAAAAGTCAGGTAATGAATTGCATTGACTTTCACAAACTCAAGTTGGCTTGTTCCAAGGATGACTTTCCCTTACCTCTTACCAAGATCATGATTGATTCGACTGTAGCATGAGAGGACTTTTCATTTATGGATGGGTACTCTGGCTATAAACATATCAGGATCGCCCCTGAAGATGAGGAATTGACTTCATTCAGGACTACAAATAAGATATATTATACAAGGTGAAGCCCTTCGGATTAAAGAATGACGGTGCTACTTATCAACGCGCTATGGCAATAATATTCGAAGACATCCTCCATCATGATGTGGAATGTTTTGTCGATGACCTGGTTGTCAAATAAAGGGAACAATTCACTCACCTCACAGATTTGGAAGCCGTGTTTAAGAGGTTGAGGAAACATCAACTAAAGACGAATCCTTTGAAGTGTGCCTTCGGGGTAAAATCTAGGAACTTTTTCTGTTTCATTGTGAGACACGAAGGAATTGAGATAACCCTATGAAGATATGTGCCATCCAAGAGATGCCCCACCAAAGAACCTTGCGTGAGTTGAAATCTCTCCAAGGTCGTTTGTCGTACATCTGAAGGTTCATATCTAACCTCTCAAGATGTTGCAAGCCTTTCTCCTGGCTTATGAAGAAATATGTCCCCTTTGAATAGGTGGATCTTGTCAGAATGCTTTCTAAGATATTAAGGATTATTTGTTGAACCCACGAGTTCTTACGGCTCCTATATCAGACAAACCTCTCATCTTATATGTAATGGCCTTATAAGGATCGTTGGGTGCCCTCCTTGCCCAGCATAATGATGAAGGGAAAGAAGTAACATTGTATTATTTAAGACAGAGTATAATAACTCCCCCATCAAAAAACACTAGTGTCTGCAGCCCAAAAATTGCGGCACTATCTCTTGGCACATCTGGTACAGCTAATATCTCGGGCCGACACGATCAAATATATGATGATAGGGCCTGATCACTCGGGATGACTAGCTAAGTGGGATTTACTCATAATGGAATTCGACATTACCTATGTCTAACAGAAAGCTATTGAAGGACAGGCTTTAGAAGATTTCATGGCTACTCATCCCTTACCCAGAGGGTCACCCTTAATGAAGATCTGCCCAATGAGGAAGCCATGTGCACAAACGAGCCTTCCCCATGACAAATGTTCTTGAAAGGTGCTTCCCAAGCAAAAGGCACCAGAGCAGGCATGTTATTCATCATACCCGATAAGGGCCTTTTTCCCTATGCCTTCTCGTTAAATGATAAGTATTCAAATAATGAGGTCGAATATCAAACATTGATCATTGGTCTAGATATGAAACTAGAACTGGACTTGGGGCTTCTCGATAGTTTTGGTGACTCCCAACTGATAGTACAACAGTTGAAAGGGATATATGAGGTCCATAAGGATTAGCTCAAGCCATACTACAATACCATGAGGTATCTCCTCGGAAAGATGGATGAGGTCACTTTGACTCACATACCCTGAGGATCGAATGTTCAGGCTGACACATTGGCCAAGCTTGGGATCGCCTTGGCTATTGAGCTTCGGTTTCGCTCCATGTTCCCATATAAGAATGACGATCCATTCCCATGATGGAAGGAGCAGATCCCAACAATGAAAATAATTTATGGCCAAAGTTTCCTCCATACCCTGAGGGAGCTATGAGAAAATTGATAGAAGAACCTACCCCCGATGATATTGTCGCCTAGCACCCCAACCAGATTGACATCAGCGTTTCTTGGAATATTTAGTCCATGGCCAACTCCCTGAGACTAAGAAGGATAGGCTAGCCCTTAAAAGGCGAGCTACGAGATTTACTCTACTCAATGACCAACTATACAAGAGATCATATGATGGAATGTTGTTAAGGTGCCTCTCGAATAAAGAGGGACAAACGACATTAAAAGATGTGCATGATGGAGTATACGATATGCACCAGTTTGGGCCCAAATTATACCACCAACCCACTATGGAAAAGGATGCATTCAAATATGAAAAAATATATCATACATGTCAAGTACATGCAGACTATATTCACCAATCGCCTAAGCCATTGCATCTGACTCTTATGACTTGGCCCTTCTCTCAATGGGGAATGGATATTGTGTGATCCATTACCCTAGCCTCAGCAAGCGGTCATTTCAATATATTGATAGTTACCGACTATTTCTCTAAATGGTCTGAAGCCATTCCTCTTCAGAGAGTAACTGACAAAACATCGGCTGACTTCATTTGCCACCATGTTGTGTATCAATTCGGGGTATGAGACAAAATTGTTTCAAACAATGGATCTCCATTCAAGAACAATCACATCTATAAATTGACTAGTCAATTCAATATCGACTGGAGATACTCATCCATGTACAACCCAAGGGCTAATGGACAAGTCGTTGCCTTCAATAAGAGCCTTTGCAAGCTATTGAAGAAGACTCTGCAACACCATTTACACAAGAGACTTCCCGAGTTTCAACATACCGGATGACGAGGAAGAATGCCACCTCAGTGACCCATACTCGTTGGTTTATGAGGCAGAAACAATCTTACCTCTAGAGGTTCAAATACTTTCTTTAAGGCTAGCGGTCCATTACGGTTTAACTGATGCTGAACGAGTCAAACTTCGACACAACGAGTTGAATGCCCTTGATGGAAAGCAACTTGTGGCTCAGTAAAATCTAGAAGTCTACCAAGTAAGGATAAGCCAAGCTTTTGAAATGAAGATGAGGTTACGTTCGTTAAAACCATGTGATTTCATATGATTTGGTATTGGCCGTAAGGTGCCCTACTGGGGCACCTTAATCTAAATTTCAGCCCAAATGGGATGGACCTTATGTTATTAAGAAGGTATATTTTGTTGGGGCAACCCCCTTTGCATCGAAACGGGAGAAGATGCCATGTCTCTGATCAACAAGAGGTATTTGAAGAAATACTATCCTTGAAGATCAATATAGTTCGTGATGTACGATGCTAAACTGCCTATCACATAGTCCAAGCTGTAAGACTTTAAAGAATCTATTGGACAACAAGTTTTTTGTGACTCGTCAAAACTGGGGGTTGATATCATAGAATATTCGCCACACGATAGCCCGTATCTCATGACTATAAACTGATTCAAGTTATGGTCTATTGATATGACCCTAAACTACCATTTATATAGTATTGGCACATGCTTTAAGGGTTTTACCCATAGTCCATGTGATATGACTTTAAGCTATTTATTGATCCGAGATGCACGACCCTAAAAGGCTTATCAATAGGTCCATGACAACACATCGTCCTTCTTGTATGACTCTAAACTATAGTACCTTTTCGGGGTCTTATTAATCTGAGCATTGGGCCATCCGTACCCTTTTAGTTAAGGAATAAGGAAGGCCCTAATGTATATTTGTTTCTGTATGACTTTAAACTACAATACTCCCTTGGAGTCTTAGGACTCTTAAGTATTCGCCACCCATATTCTTGAATAAAGAAGTTAGGAAGGCTTTTCACGAAAGTCCTCTTGAATGAGTCTGAAGTACAGTGTCCCTTTTAAAATTTTGAAGGCTATGAGTGCCAGGCTGCCTGTACCCCTTACAAAAAATACGGGAAGCTTGGGTATACCTTCTCATGGCCCATGATCGAAGGATGCATGGACGCACGCTGATTAACATGATGCTACAAAACTTCCTTTGAAACCTTGAAGCATCAGACATGGCTGACAAAATAAGAAAATAAGAAGAAAAGGAGAAGGGCTCATGAAGGGCATAGCTCCTTCTACATCAATCAAAATGACCATATAGTTTAGAAAAAGGGAAATAATGTTTTAAAGAAAAAGCCGAAAATGATTCAGAGAGCATTGAAGTGCCGCAACAACTCCTTTAGCTTTTGAGTCTTATCTTCTACTCGCTTTTCTGTCACCTCCATCTTAGCCCTCATTTGTACGAGACCCTCGTGAGCTGCAAGGGCTGTCAACATCACCGAGTCCACCCAGTGTAGCAGGATCTCAAGCTCAGGGAAGGAAAGGTCCACCTTCTTGGAAAGGTAGAACAAATGGGCTAGTACCCTCTTGAACTTCCTCTTCTGTGCAGCCATGAGAGTTTCGATCCTTTCAAAGAAGTTCAGAATCACCTCCTTGTGAGCATTCACCCGAACATGTTGCTTATAGAGTTCCCCCACTGAATCTTGAATAACCTTTAAATCTCGACTTACTTTTGCTGCCGCCTTTTCAAGCTCGATAATAGCCTCCTCTCCTTCGGTTATTGTGAGGGGAAATGTGTGAGCAAGTCCTTCTTGGTAAGATGCTATGTCCTTGACATTCTGGGTAATCTGGAGGACTATTCTCCGTAGTTTGCCTTCATTTACCCCCATTGCCCCAACACATGATATCATTGGAGATATTGCTAATGAGGTATCTTGAAGGCCAGGCAGGGAGTTGTCGTCAAAATCTTGAATGATCTCTCTTATCATGCCGATACTCATCCGTCTCTGAAATGCACTCACTAGAGAGGGGTCTTTCAACACTGATTCTATGAGACCCTCAGGCTCTTAAGTAATTGTAATCTTATCCTTCACAGGATCAGTCTCCGGCATCTCAAGAATTTCAGCTGCACTTGATGCCTCGAGGACTTCAGCCTCGGCCTCTCCAAACCCACTGCCCTTGAGATGAGACACATGAGCAGAAGCCTCAATGCTTACCATGGCTACAACAACGTTATCTCTCTGAGCTTCCTTTGATACTTTGACCTAAGGAGGAACTTGAGCATTAATAAGAGCCCCATTGGTGATTTGAGAGAAGTCTGGTCCTGCGAATACATGAAGAATAAAATGTAAAGTGGAAGCGAGAAACCATTTTCAAAAGAAAGAAGGAAGGACTTTAAATACTTGAGGATGTAATCCTATCGACCACAACTGGTGGAGGTGGAAGCCCAAATTCAAGGGGGTTTGCATAAGAGAATTCACCCCCAATTAACTTGCCAATATGGGAGCATCTAAGGGGTTTGATAAGCTACCGGAGCATCTAAGGGGTTTGATAATATGGGAGCCTCAGATGCTCCGGTATCTTCTTAATGAGAATCTGAGCTCTTTGTCTTCTTGGAAGACCAATTCGAAGGTGATAACCTGAGAGAAGAATCAGCTGACTTCCTCTTCCCCTGGGAATCTGTGTCAAGGGTCCCCAATGCCTTTTTCAGCATCTCTTCTATTACAAAGGGATTCTTGGCCAATGGGACAATGTCATGGGCCACCTTGTGGCCATGGTCTCCAATCTTCGGGCTCATGTCACAAGGCTTGCTTGATTCTCTGCAACCAGCATGTGAAGGATAATGTTCCTTCCTTGCTTTCCTAACCACTAAGCTTCCTTTAGTAGAAGAAGGGCTTGGGCCCTCTTTCTTCTCTTTCCTTTGCTTAGATGAAGGCTTGCTCGATGAGGCAGTTTGGCCTTTGCATGATTTCTCACTCTCAGGCTCGATCACTAAAGCAGGAGCCTGAGGATGCCCGCTAGACCCCTTTATCTTTTCAAAATCCTGAGTAAGACGCTCCCGAGAGCGTCCCATGGTCTTCAACTTGAGGGCCAATAATTCATCAAGGTGATGGTAGAATGAGACTCGAGTCTCCCTAATCACCCCTTTTAGGACAATCTCTCCCTCTGGATGATCGACGTTCACAACATTCTAGCCCTCGACCAGCTAACTGAAACTCTATCGAACTTGGTCTTAAAGAGGGTACGCGAGGTTCACTCTTCCCGAAACTCGGGGATAGTTTCAATAGGCTCCTGGAAGAAACCCCGCTGGTATTCATTATGGTAAGAGCAATAGCTGCGAGTCATGAAGACTTCTCAACGCCAATGGGGAATGATGAACCTATAGGGCTGGCCCAACATTGTGCAGGAGTCCCATGCTAATTTCACATGATGATTTGACCAAGCTTCGTGCCTAGTGAAGTTATAGAGGCTGGGGAAATCTTAGTCCATCCTGTGTTGCTGTGCAAAACGATGGGGGTTATATGACTCAACATACATGTGGTTACCTACTCTCAGAGGAAGTAAATCTCCTTGGATGTTCAGGAGAGACATGATTTCCTAGTCGATGCTCAGGTTTTTCTCAATCCCATATGCATACTCATCAATGAAAAGGCCTTCCCGAGAACCCTCGATAGGAAAAGGGTTGGACTTCAGAAAGTTATCTTCCTAAAACAATTGCCGTGCCAAGACAGGGGAGTGGAAAACAGCCTTGCACCCCATCAAACAAAGTAAGTAGGGGAAGGTGTCAACTTTGACGTCTAGGGAATACTTGTAGGTTCTTGGAAAATAGGCACCCAACTACCCATATACATAGTGGATGGGGAAATGGGTTCTGTAACTCCCTAGGACCTTGTCAAGATCTATTGCTGCCATTAGCCTATTATAGATACTACACAACACGGGCTCGACTAAGGCATAACTATGGCCTTTTTCCATATTGCAGGCAACATAAAGACATTCTGACCTGACCACATGCCCCTGGAGTCCAGAAGCGTAAAATGACATAAGAACAAAGTAAGGTAAGAGGCTAAATAGATCATCTGATCCTAGGTAATAGGATGCTGAGGCATCACCACAGTAAATGGAGGAGGTGTCTCAAGACGGTTGAAGAGAGGATTCTTCGGCTCACCTTTAGCCTTCTCCATATCAACTAAATGATTAATACATACTTGGAAAGGGATGTCCTTGCTCTTGGTTACAGCAGGCAGTTTTACATATTCTTTGAACAAGCCTCTCAAACAAGCCCATCATAGGAAATATCTTTGAAAATAATATCATTCTCGGGGGTAAACTCTTCATAACTCTCCCCTATGAGAGAGAGGCCACCAATAAAATGCAATTCCAAGAGGGACATCCTGCTCTCTCCATGGAAAAAGAAGTTGGTTGTCATCTCATTACACCAAGATTCCAAATAGACCCGCATAACCTTGGAGCAACGATCGTACGAGAAGGCCAAGCATCACAGGGACCAAGAAGCTCTACGCGTTCGAGTCTATCGGGGAAGCATGTGCATACGTCTTAGGTCTAAGAGTAGTAACCCGAAATATATTCATTCTCACCCTCGCATCGGAATCTTGAATCTGCCCATGAGGCGTCACGTTCACGAATTTCATGCAAATTGGAAGAACGTTGGAGTCAACAACATTTGTGTGTGCATAATGAAGAAGGAGGTTCTGTGAAGGGGAGCCATGAAAAAAATGGGGGGTAAACTCCCCATATTCAACTTGATCCACAAGAAAATTGATATTGGAAGGCCATGTGAGGTGTTTAGGGTATTGACTGTCATACCAGTACACAGGCATATTCTTCGACATTGAAATGCCTGTGCATTCTCTCTTCTAGTTTCACCTTCCTTTAGGAGAGGTTTAGAACGCATGATGCCTGAAAGAAGAAGGAAGTCATATGATCAAAAGCCCAACAAATATCAAGGTTCCCAACCTATGCCCGATGCCTTGTTGGCTTAGGGTGAGATCCGACCCTTGGTCCTTATTACTTTTATATGGCCTAAGGTTCCCAAACTATGCCCAATATCTTCATGGCTCAGGATAAGGTCTGACTGTTTGAAGACATTTTTCAACACCTTGGGTCCCCGATGCGGAATAAAAAGAGAAACCGGTAATTAAAGCCATGACAGACAGTGGAATTCTCGACAATCTCAAAATTACCTCAGAACGAGTCACAATGTTCTTAAACACTTCAAAAGGCCACCTGCCAAGTTTCGTTGCAATTCAACATGTCTAAGGCAGTGTAGATAATGAAATAATTTCAAAAAAAATAATATCTAGTACCATTAAATGGACCCCATAACTAGATATCTATTTTTAGTGCATCAAATTGCTGTGGGACCATCGCTATTCGATCCGACATGGTTGAAAACCCTTATGAGTCAAGTTTCGGCTTAATTGGGCACTCCAGGGCAAAGTTATGGGTAAAAGACCAAAAAGGGGTTGACCGCAGACTATTCTCGTGTGCCCTCCCTACACTAAATCACCATTAAAGGTGACTATTTTTACAGTCTCGGGCAGTGATTTTTAGGGGCCATATCTCACTTTTCTCGAGTCAGATCATGCTCAAATTTTGTGATCATGTTCGTCTTGTCAAGATGAGAGTTTTGATATATGGCACGCCTCATGATGACGCCCGAGTGGGGAGAAAGCTAGAGAGAAGTTTCTGATTTGTGAAGAAAGTTACAGAAAAATTAGCAGCGACACACCTCGCTCGAGCGAACAAATCATGGAGCTCGCGCGTCAAACTGACGCAAGACTAGTTCCATCGTGTGCGTAAGGTCTAGGGTTATCTCCTATCCGAACCCCGTATATGATGAAAGGTCAGATTTCATACACAAAACCAATTAAGTGACTGTAAATTTCGATGCCAGAATTCTAGATTCTGGCCATAACCCAAAAGTTGCGAAATCTTCGTTCGGGCACCAAATCGAGCTGTGTTTATTGCCACACAATCTTGACGGCATGCTTAATATGATCCAGTGAAGAAATAATGAAGAAACATCAAGAAACGAGCACACTATCTATCCGAAGTTTTCAAGATTCATCCAAATTTCAAATCGCATGATGGTGGCTTAAAAGCACGATCCGTGGCTCGAAGTTGGTATCATATAGATCACCATGCCGAGCCCCACAAGAAAACAATTATCTTTCAGACAAAAGGGTACCAGAGCAACCCCGGATCATTCACGGAAGATCACGCACGTTCTACGGTAGCAGCAGGGGCTGTTTGGAATCCCACGAATTGTTAGGTAGGGGCAAAACAGTCATTTTGTACCTATTTTTGGAATTTATTTTAATTCAATTAAATTTTAATTATCATCAATTGAGATAGTTTTTGGGCATCCATTCATGTTTCGGCCCAATTCTATAAATACATGCTAAACCTAATTGTAAAGGGTTTCCCTAGTTCTTCCGTGATCCCCCCTCAGGCATTCAATTGATCAATAGAGTTTGTGTTTCTTCTTTGAATTTGTGGATGCGTCTTAGAGAAAGAGAGAGGAGAGAGAAGAAAAGGGTAGATACCTTTCGATAAGCTAATTTTCTCTTTCCTCCTCTCATCTCTATCTCTTTCTTTTCTCCTCTCATCTCTATCTCTTTCTCTCTCCTCCTCTTGTCGCTATCTCTTTCTCCAGCCTTTTTTTTTTACCCTTTCTCTTTTATTTCTTCTTCTTTTCTCGGCTTTTCTCACTTCTTTTTTGTGAATACACAGGCCTATGGCAGAGCCGTGCATGTCATCTTCTTCCTTCTCTTTCTCTAACCCACATAATGATGACAGCGCTGTGTGTGTCCCATTCTCTCTTTTTCTTCGTCTTTTCGTTTTTCTTCTTCTTGATCTTTCTCTCTATTTCTCTCTGACTAAATGTGGGAAGCGATGGCAGCGCCACGCATGAACCTCTCTCTCTATTTTATTTTCCCTATCTCATACACACGGCGATGGCAATGCCGTGTGCGTTTCCTTCTCTTTCTTCTTCTTCTTTGTCTTCTCCTTCTTTCTTTATTCTCTCTTTGCTTTATCTTTCTCTCTGTCTCTCTCTGTCTGTACATGCATGGCAATGGCAACACCAAGCACACATCTCTCTTTCTGTTTTCTTCTCTCTTTGACACCCATGGCGGGGCAGCACCATGTGTACCTCTTACCACTTCTCTTTCCTTATTCTTCTTTTCTCTTTTCTAATCTCTTTCTCTCTATTTCCTTCTTTCTTCTCCTGCTCTTTCCCAATTTCTCTCCTCACTTTCTTTTGTCCTCTCTTCTTTCCTTTCTTCTCTCTTTACTTTTTTTCTTTCCTCTTCCTCTTTCCTAAAATCGTCTTTCCTCCTCCCTGTCTTTCTTGCCTTCACTCTGATTTCTTTTCTCTTTCCCCTCGAGTCGTGCATGGTGATGCTCATTGTCGGGTATGACATTCTCAGCCTTCATTTATCTTTTAGAAATATGCGTAGTGAGTCGGGCCTTAACCCAAGTAGCGGGTCGAGTCTCTGTCCAAATTTCCCTTTTCTCATGTGGTGCACGACGATGCTCATCACCGCGCATGACATTCATTTCTCATTCCTGTCTCTCTCTATCATAGACGGTGGTAGTCCATCGTCGTCCATGTTCTTTCTCTCTCCACTTTCTCTGTCATAGGTGGTGAAAGACCATCATCATCCATGTTCTTTCTCTCACCTCTTTCATCTGTCACGTACTGCAAAAATCCATCGTCGTCCATGTACTATCTCTGTGCTCTTGCTCTGTCATGGACAACGAAGCCGTTCATGTTCTTTCTCTCTTCTCTTTCCTCTATCATGGATGGTGGAAGTCCATCACCGTCCATGTTCTTTTTCTCTCATCTTCTCTCTATCATGGACGGTGGAAGTCCATCGCCATCCATGTACTTTCTCTCTTCTCTTTATCTATCATGGATGGAGAAAGTCCATCACCATCTATGCTCTTTCTCTCTCCTCTTTCCTCTATCATGTACGACATAATTTCATCGCCGTCCATGTTCTTTCTCTCTCATCTTCTCTCTTTCATGGACAATGGAAGTCCATCGTCGTTTATGTACTTTCCCTCTCATCTTTTTTCTATCATGGACGATAGAAGTCTCTCGTAGTTCATGTACTTTCTCTCTCCTCTTTCTCTGTCATGGATGGACGTCCATCGCCATCCATGTTTTTCTCTCTCTTCTTTCTCTCTTCTTTTCTCTCTTCTTTTCTCCCTTTTTATTCTTTCTCTCTCTTCTCCTCTCTTCTTTCTCTCTTCTTCTCTCTCTTCTTTTCTCCGTTTTCTATTTTTTCTCTCTTTTCTCTTCTTTCTTATTTCTCTCTCTTCTTATCTCTCTTCTTTCTCTTTCTTCTTCTTCTCCCTCTCTCATTTGACCAAGGGACACGTCTAGCACTGTCACGGTAGTCTCGTTGTCGAGCAGTATTTTCGTCGTGTTGGTCTAAGTTACCGTACCCGTCTTTCTCCCATGTCGAACTAGCCATTGTGCCAGGTTGGTCGGTGTTTGTGTTCTGTCATTGAATAGTATTGCCGCCGTGTCGGTCCGCGTTGCCGTGCCTGTCTTGCTACCACGATAGGTCAATCATTATACAAATCTAGCCACTGTGCTAGGCTAGTCATCCTGTCAAATGTCTCTTTCTTTTCTTCTTCTTCTCTCTTCTTCCTTCTCCTAACCCTCATCTCATCGTTTCTTCGCTTTTCTCCCTTGAATGTGCACGCCTTGTGTACATTCACCCAAAGACAAGGTAGGGTCCCTCGCCCCACTTCTCTTGTAAAATTAATCATGTGTGTGTGATTGCAGAAACTGGAGAATACAGGCCAAGGGAGGCGATTTCGAACCAGTTGTAGGACTGAGGGGCTTTCTTAGTAATCTAAGAGGGCGACCAAAGAACCAGCCCGAGTAAGTCCCGAACCCACTTTAAATTCCTTTCTCATCGGTTGGTATCCCTGCCCTTGCTCCTGAGCAAGGTTCTCGAGAGAGCAATCTCAAAGTCCTTGGTTCCCTCGAAACCTGAGACGCGTGCCGCCAGATAATCGCGATCTGGAGGACGAGATCGAGGCACTTAACTAGCTTGGCGACTCCACTGGGGACTTACTACCCCTTCGTCGGATCGTCATTGTTTGGTTAGTTTTTCCTTTATTTTTCTATTTTCACACACCACATGGCTTTTGTGTTCTCTAACCCATTTATCCGAATCAGAGATTTTTTGATCCCCGCATTCGCAAGCTTCCCCTGGGAACAAGTTCCTCGAACTTTATTCCCAACCTTCCTTTTGAGGAAAGACCCAGTGTCTAGCTTCCAAGTCTTAACCTGGAAAGGTGCAAGGAGGGACTTAAAGGTCCCTAACTCCCCATCTCTTCGCCGTGGTGGAACTTCCACTAAGGTGCCCTGCATTGGGAGCAAGTCTGCTGCCACTCACAGCATGCACCCTGTCACTGGCAAGTCACTTGTCAGTCTCATTGTCGAGGTACGTCGGAAGGCTGCCCAGTCCCTTTCTGCAAAAGGCAAGGAAGTTTCCATTGCTTCTGTGGGTCACCGTAAGGCTTCCTGCCACATTCCTGCACCACCTCGTGTCTCTATGATTAGAGACTCAACACATCAAGGAGGAGACCCTGCGGCCTCCACCCCTTATACACACACTAAGGTTCGTGGGTCATCCACTCGAGTCACACCTCGGGGCAGCCCTTGTGCTACCTTGAGTAAGCGTTCAACATCAAGCCTCCTTGGGCCGAAATTTGTGCGCATGCATATGCATCCCACTGCTCGGGGCAATGCCATTGCTGTGCCAACCCAAGCACACGGGAGAGGAACCCTTTGTTCTCCCACTCGACACACACTCGTGCACCTTGTATGGGGCAGGCTTCCACCTGTTCCCTTACAGACACATGCTCGCAGTTTTCGGCCTCTTAAGGCCAGACCACCTGTTCGAGCCTGGGTTGACCCCCAAGTCACCCGAAATACTACTTCAAGGGGCGTACATGCACCACTTTCCCAGGCCACTGCTTGCTCCCGACCTAGACATCGTCGAGAGTCGCTCCCCTCTTCTTCTGCTCAATCTCCTCCCAGTGGAAACCTTAAGACCTGGTACTTGAAGGTTTTCCCTAAGAGTACCATCCTCAGCCAGCCTCATCCGGTCTGCTATGTATCTGAAGGCTACAAAGGAGCTTGGGGCAAAGGCCTGATGATTGATGAAGTTGTTCAACTTCCGAGGTAGCAGCCTAAGCTGGCCCTCGTCCAAGGTCCACATTTGCTGCCCCACCTTATGGATACCGCCCTCTCATGCTCTAAGAAGGCAGGCCAACCTCGACCTCAGTCTCAGCTCTGGAGAGAGGTCTATTGCAGTCTAAAGCTCAAACAAGATAAAGGACTACAAATTCTAATTAAGGAGCCGACCTGAAAAGCTAGGGCACCCCGCTCCAAGGGTCTCCTCCCTCAAAATCCCTTCTACCCTCTTTGAATCATAGAGACTGAAGAAGAAGTGCAGGAATCCTGCACCGTGGTTAGCATTATAAAGGACTACCCAACCACCTAGTAGCCACAGTCCTAAGACCATCAAGAACTGGTCCTCACACCATCTGCATATAAGACTCGAGTCTAGTCGGGGCATGTTGACCCCTTGCTAACCGATCTAGCACGTGAGACCTGCCAAGCTCGAAAACCCTTAACTGCACCTAAGGCTGTCCTCCCTCGTGAAACGATCAGCGTCATGGTTGTAAATGAGCTTGGAAACTCCCAGGAAGCTCGCATGGAAAGGTTTGAACAGATGGTGTAAGCAATGATGGAGAAGATTGATCGCATGGAGGTCGTGCGTCACTCGGCTAACCATGAGGTCAATTCCCATCATTCAGATGCTACAACTCCAAGGCCGCCTCCTCTTCCTGCCTCACAGGGCAATTCTGTCCCTCACCCCGTCTCACAAGAAGACATCGATGCTATGGTGACTCACAGCTTAAAGAACAGAAAAGTCCTCGGAATACAGGGTGCAATGCTTTATCAAAATTCGTACCCTTCATTCGTCGATCAGGTGTCGTTTCCCTCAGATTACAAGAAAGGGAAGTTTCCTCTGTTCAATGGTACCACATCCTTGCACTAGCATATCGCCCACTTTCAAGTGGCATATCGAGAGACAATAGCTGACGGGAGGCTCCTACTTTGTCAGTTCATTGAAACCCTTGTTGGCCTTGCTTTTTAGTAGTATGCTCGGCTTCCCCCAAACTCTATACATACTTGGGAGGAAATGGAGAAACTGTTCCACCAGCGCTTCTATGAGGTTGAGAGAGAGGTTCAAACCATCGAGCTTCTCACCTTGACCAAAGATCCACATGAACTCGTAGATCAATTCATAGCAAGGTGGAGGGATTTGGTCGTTCGTCATCCCAATCTCATGCCTGAGAAGGAAGCAGTTCATACCTGTGTGCGAAACCTGCGACACGAGTTCGCTCTGCATGATGGGGCCTCCAACGCAACCTCCATGTCAGAGCTGATCTCTAAGTCAGTTTGCATAGAGAGTCTGTCACACCACCATGGTGGGTCACGACAACAGCCCTCAAGCTTGGGAAACAACATGGGCAACAGTAGTTCTCGGGCCAACACCCGAGGCAACCAACAAAAAGGGGTAATCAGTACAGCTGTTACCATCAGTGATCCAAAGAAAACTGTCTCTCAGACTTTGGACCTCTTCAAAGGGGTAAGCACAATAAATATAACTGTAGACACCCAATTTTAAATATGGTAAATTCTATGGTTTTCTAAACCCTTAGGACCACATTATCCTAGAAGAACCAATTAAATTACCCCAAAACTACCAAAATTCTATCCCAATTTGAATTAGAGCCTAAGAGATTTCCAATGGTCTGAATCGGACCTACGGATAAAAATATATAATAAATGATAATTTAGTCCCTATGAGACCCAACTGTAGTGCCGCGGGCCAGACTGTAACAGGCCCGACAGGCCTAGACGCGAGCTGATGATGTAGTCAATGCATCTGATGATTCAGTAAATACATTTTCTTTAATTTGATAAGGCTAAAAATTCAAGATAAATAAATAAAAATCCGAAAAGACTCCAAACAACTTAGAAAAAATCACCAATTAAATCTGATAAATACCCCTCTCCCTAACCCATAAATAAAAAGAGAAAAAGACCAAAAAAACCTTAGAAATTCTCGAAATTAGGAAAATTGCTCAAAAATACCAAAAAAAGGAAAAACCCTAAGAAAATTCCTAAAAATTTAGGAAAAATCCCCAAAAATCCCAAAAAATTAGAGAAAATCTAAGAATTCACATTCAATCCATGGAGATCACAAAACCCTTAGAGAACTAAGGAAATTCTCCTCCAGAACCGAGAGAAATACAGAGAAACAAATAGATATGGAAACCCTACAGCTTTTGAAAGACGAAAACCCTAATCTTCTGAGACCCTAACCCCCAAGCTTGAGAAAACTTAGACCTGGGGCACAACAACCCTAGATCAAAACTAGACTTAGGGCACAACAACTCTAGATCTAACCCTTTTACACTAGAGATCTGCTAGTCAACATCCGAATCAAAGAGGCAAAGAGGACCAGTTTTGAAATGGGTGAGCCCTCGAAGGCTTAGGAAAACCGGGCCATCCGGCCCGGTTTGGTATTGTTTATTCCTCTCTCTTTTTATTTTTTTATTGTTTTATTTCTGTTTCTATTTGTTTTGATATGTTAACTTTTTCGTAAAATTGTATTTTAATGCTTGGGATCGTGCTGGCTCTGCCACAGATCAGAGAGTAGATCTGCTCTTTTTCGGGCAGATCTGGCCTCAGATCTGAATTCAATCAGTCCCACTTTCTCTACCACTTTATTTACATCTATTTTATTAGTTTAAGGTGTTAAAATTTGAGATATCTTCATTGGAAGATCTGTTAGATTTTCATCGTAAACAGTTTGGCGCCCATCGTGGGGCTATCTCGATCTTGATCCAAACTTCAAAAAAGGATTTTTATTCGTTGTTTTTCACTGTTTTCAGTCACAAAAGGTCCCAAAAGTTGGCTATGACCAAGAATCCAGGGTTTTGGTGCTCCAAAACCCTGCTTTTTCTGGGCAACACTCCCAGTATCGCTCGAATTCAAAGGTCTCAGAAACCTCTAAAACTTTGTGTATCTGTTCTAGGGACTCTTTTGTGACTGTAAAAAAAAATTCAGATAAAAAATAAAAGTTTTAAAAATATAAAATTTTCTTTTTTCAGTTCAATCTTGACTTTTCTATTTTACTTTATTTTAATTTTTTTCATCATAAATATTTTTATTTCTTACTTTTTCCAAGTTAATGTAGTCTTATTTCATCAAGAATAACAAGATAAAAATATAAAAAAAATAAATTTCGTTTTTGGGCGACGCCAGCCGTGTTGCCTACCTTGCAAGGGCGACACCAGTAGTGCCGCCTGGGCGACACCAGTAGTGCCGCCTGGGCGACACCACCAGTGTCGCCCAACTGCAAGTGTCCCAAAAAATTTATGGGACCCCACAAGACCATTCGAGGGACTTTTCGCTTTTTCCCTTTTTGATTTTATTTTAGTTTGTTAATTTTGACTGAAATCATATTTTCCCTGATTCCATCATGATTATTTTACTGTGTTTCATCAAAATTAAAAAGATAAAAAATAAAAAAAATAAAAAAAAATACATTAGGGTTGCTTACCCCTCCAAATCTAGACCTAGCCGAGACTCGTGCACCATCTAGTCTAGATCTTAGTCTAGGTTCTAGCATAGGTCTAAGCGTAAGAGTTACCTCTAGAGCTAGACTAGGCTTACTTAGTTTAGGGTCTTAACCAAAATCTATTGAGTCTAGTAAGTCTAGGTTCCAATCTAGTCTTAGTCTAGGTCTAGGTCTTAGCTAAGGTTTTTGCCCATAGTGTCAGGCTAGGTTTGCCCTAAGTCGTCGAGTTTAGATCTTACCTAAATCTAGATTTTAGAACTAGCAAAAAGCAATCACCACGTTAGTCACTCATGGTGACCATGATGACTGCTCCACAGCCGACTCTAAGCCCAACCTCCTAAACCTAGGGACCAGTATGCTGCAATCCCTTGAAGTTATTGACAGATCTCAGGACAATCCATTATCCAATGCCCAAGTCTTCAATTAGAGGCAGAGTCCCAAGCATCCACTCCTAATCCTGAGATTTGTGTGGCCCGAAAATCCGGCTCCACCCAAAAAACCTTGAATAGTCAGGGAGTCCGACCAGGCGTTGTCCTACAGGGGATTTTAGGCAACCAAAGTAGAAGTTGACTGAGGGAAGAAATTTAGGCAACATCTAAAGCCAATTCTGATAACTCTAACCAAGATAACTCTGATGTGTAGCGATCTCAAAACCAAGACCCACCTAGGTCTAGGGGATCTAACCCAAACTCGAGCCACCATAGTACAGCTCCTGATGTCCTGAACACTGTACGAAGCAGAGGTGTCGACTCAAACTGATCCTTAGGCGAGATAGGTGTCCAAGATACCCTCAAAAATCTAGTTGACTTAGGTTACATTGTTCATGCCCCAGCTTACGGGTCGATCCCAAACCAAGTCAGTGGTATAGGTAAACCCTTAGCACAATCGAGTCAGCCAATTCTTCAACAAACCGTGCAATTCCTGCAGTCGGTGGTGACACCTGTCGGTCAGTACGCCCCTTAGACACCAATGTATCAAACCACCCCGGTGACTGCGACTCATGAATCTCAAGCCCATGCAGGCCAACATATACCCCAAGTTTCAACTTATCAATCTACGCTTGGGAATCCACCAACCCGTGGGCCTACTGCCATGCCAAATACTAAACAAGAAGGCACCTTAAAAGCAATGCAGGATATGCTTGTAAGAATGGGCATGCATGAAATTCTACCCCCAAAGGCCTATGTTCATGAGACCCTTGGAGGCATGGAAGACCTTCCCCTGGGATTTGTCATCCCACAATTTAGAAACAAGTTCAATGGGAAGAGCGATCCAGATACCTATGTCAACACGTACCTCCTCTCTGTTCGAGCTTTAGGAGACATTCCTAACCAATTGAAGGCCATCTTTTCACAAACATTGACCGGTGAGGCCTTGAATTGGCATCGGAGAACAATGTCCGATCGACCACACATCACTCCAGACGAAATGTTCAACCTATTCATCTCTCACTATCGCGAGTCGACACCAAGACCTCTCTCCCTGGGTGAACTCAGTGCAACAAAAAAACACCAAGAAGAATCCTTCGAGGATTTCATCGATCGATTTCACGAAGCGGCAATGCGGGTCATAGAATGTCCACTTACAGAGCCAGCTAAGATCTCCATAGTCTTAGAGAATGCTGCTCCGAGTACATGACCTTCTTCAGTCAAGGTCTTATCCCCCACTCTTTCAACTCCATGATCGAGCGGGTGGCACGACATGAAAGAGCCAGACGAACACCCCTTAGCACCAAGCCCTACAACAAGCCGATAACAGCTCCCCAAAATAAAAACAAAAGCAAGGGGAATGCTTCTGGTCAGGTTAATGATATTGTGGTTAACGGATCGGCCCAAGGTTCAGCTGCTCAACGCAACAATCAGAATCAAAACCGAAAGGGTTAGCTTAGAGCCAACGCTCAAACTAATAACCAAAGGTGAGAGGATAATTTCACCCCTCTCAAAGACCCATTAGAAAAAGTGTTGAAATTACTCTTGCCTAAGACTATGGTTTATCTCCCGCCCCCATCTGAACTACCATTTCAAGTCACGGATAAGAGCAGGTGGTGTAAATGGCATCAAAGCCATGCTCGTGATACTCAAAACTGCATATATTTGAAACGGGTGATTCAAGGGTTAATCAATAGGGGGGACATCACTGTCGCACATAGAAATCAACCTGTTTAAGAGCCCAATCAAAAGATGGGTATCTTCACAAATCCTCTCCTTAAAGATATGGTCACAACGATCGAAAAGCCAGGAGTTCAAGACAACTCGAAAGAGAACGTTGTTATTCACATGATTAAGTGTGGAGACGAAGAAGAGGATCCTAATCAGTTCATATTAGCTTGTGATCATCACTTTCAAAAACCCGAAGGAGATCTTTTGAGCCTCCTAAGAGGAAGCCCTTCATCTCCAAACCTCGATAACCTTCCCAATTGAGACCGATATGATGAAGATGATACACTAGAGATTGATATGGTCAGGACCAATGAAAAGGCGTCATCTTCCAAATAAGGGGCCAACACCCCAAAGTCTCCCATTACTCTTGCTAGGGCTGACCCTATCGAGCTTCAAGTTGGCGAGGTCGACTCCTTAACAAAAAGAGGCCGAGTGTTCAAACCCATTCAATTGATGGCTGATACTCGCCAATTCTCTAGCACATAGAGCCCAGATCGAGAAGGTCATTGCCAAGACACATCCCGAGCAACACACAACAGGAAGAGTTGTGCGGAATGATCAACCAATTGACGGCACTAATACCAATCGTGTTCACAAACGATGACATCCCAGCTAGCTTCAACCGATTTCATGTCCAACCTCTGCATATCACCATCTTCATGCAAGGATATGAGATACGGAGTGCTTGTTGATAATGGGGCATCCTTAAACATATGCCCTATGAAACAGTGAAGCAGATAGGCAAAATCCCAGATGACTTCAAGCCGTGTCAACTAACTATCGCTGCAAACGATGGAACCAAAAGACAGGCTGAAGGCATATTGCCTCTCACACTCAAGATCGGCCCTACCGTCCAAGTGATAAAGTTTTATGTCTTAGACATAAAACCTTCTTTCAACATGCTGTTAGGAAAATTGTGGCTGCATTAAAACCTCGTGGTCACCTCTACACGCCATCAATACCTCAAAATTCCAACTAAAAACGGTGTCGCAAAGGTATGTGCTAAACCTCCTTCTTTACTCAATCTTAGTATACATAACGGGAAGCTAGCTGTAGGAGTCGAGCTCAGAGAAATCCTGCTCGCTTCCTTCGAGCAACCCGATTGTGCCACCTCACGCCTAAAGGCCAGTGACCCTGGTCCTCAAATTTTGCAAACTTCTGCATCGATGGATGACATTATCCAATGTCAACATGCTCTTCTCCCAAGGCTTCCAACTTGGCCAAGGCTTGGGTAGTCAAGGGAAAGGCGTAAAGAAGGCAATCGCTGAATCATTCGAAGTCAAAACTGAAAACGGAGATCGAAGAGGTCTCGAGTGTTCTCTCACCTTATTGCAAAGCCAGATGAAGCCTTCATGCTATCTGGGTTTTGTATCTGGAGGCATTCAAAGTCTCGACCCTCTCGATGCCCGTCCTTCAAAACAACCTAAGGTGATCCTTGAATCCCCAACGGGGAATAACTCTTCTTCCACATCTCAGCACACACAAGAACTGAGAATTATAGACCTTTTTGCTGACTTGTATTTGAAGGTATGCATAATCGACTCTAACACAGCCAAGCATGCTCATCCACCAGTTCAAACCCAGGAACTGAATTGGTCGATCACTCCCCTATCTCAAGAATCGCTGGAAGCATACCAGCGACACCTCGAAGTCCCGGTACAAAAAAACGGATAAGTGCAAGGTGGCCATCTGACCACCCTATGCATCCAATCCCCAACATTTCTCTTGCGAGTCCCATAAGGGACACCTCTTGTGTTATTTAAAAACCCGTTGAAAAATCAAAACATGATAAAACTGATAATAATGAAAAAGAATTTTAAAAAATGGCGAACACTCAAGATAGCCCGATAACGGTGCACAATACCCAAGATGACGAATTAGATGACTAAGCAAGATAAAGAGAGCCAAGAGTCTGAAGAAATCCCTCAATATGAGGAACTCACTTCCCATGTTGAGAAATTCAAGAAGAGGTTCGATGGTGAGCCAACGGCTATCATCGAAGAGACGATCGACATAAACTTAGGAACTGAGAAGGACCCAAGGTTAACCAAGATTGGAACGTCCCTATCTCTTGAGAAGCAGGAAAATATATCTTTCTCAATGAATATCGCGACGTCTTCGCCTAGTCATACGATGATATGCCAGGGCTAGATCCCGCATTGGTGTAACATCACCTCATTTTCAACGAAGGGGCAAAGCCTTTAAGGCAGAAACTCCAATGTCAGAAGATCCACCTTGAGCTCAAAATCAAAGAAGAAATCAACAAGCTATTCAAAGTGAAGTTCATTACGCCCGTTGATTACTCAGAATGGTTGGCCAACATAGTGGTCGTACTTAAGAAAGATGGGAGGATCTGAGTGTGTGTTGACTACAGAGACCTCAACAAGTCATGCCCAAAGGACGACTTTCCGTTACCAAACATAGATGATTTGGTCGACAACACTGCGGGGCACGAGATGTTGTCATTCATGGACGACTTCTCAGGTTACAACCAGATCTTCATGGTAACAGAAGACCAAACCAAGTCTTCGTTCATAACACAATGGGGAACTTACTGCTGTAAAGTCATGCCCTTTGGCCTAAAAAATGCAGGGGCAACTTATCAGCTGGCAATGACTAACATCTTTCATGACTTAATGCACACCATCATCGAAGACTATGTCGGCGACATTCTGGTCCAGTCGAAGACCAGGCCTGATCATCTCACCAACTTGAGAACCATTTTCGAAAGGCTCCAGAAAGATCAACTCAAACTCAATCCGTAAAAATGTGCCTTTGGGGTTGAATTCAGGAAATTACTATGCTTTATAGTAAGCCAAAGAGGCATTGAGGTGGACCCGTCCAAAATATGAGCCATCACTGAAATGCCCTCTCCCCGAAACATCAGAGAAATTTGTGGGCTGCAAGGTCTCATACAAGCCATAAGGTGTTTCATCTCACAACTAGCAGATAAGTGCGCGTCGTTTAATAGACTACTCAAGAATGATACCCCCATTCATATGGGATAATGAGTGTCAAGAAGCATTTGATTAAATCAAGGAGTACCTCACTAAACCTCCCACCCTTAGTCCTCTTAGTCCAGACAAACCCTTATTCCAATACATGTCACTGAGAGACAAGACCATGGGGGCAATGTTAAGACAATACGATGACCATGGAAAAGAACAAATGATATATACTACATTAGCAAGACTATAATGGACTAAGAGACAAGATACACGGATGTGGAGAAGCATTGCTTGACGCTTGTATGGGCCATGCAGAAGTTATGACACTATGTCTTATCTCATTAAGTCAAGCTCATCTAAAAAGTAGACCCACTCAAGTACCTATTAGAGAGACTAATCCTGAATGGACGTTTGGCGAAGTGGAGATTGCTATTAAGTGAGTTCGAGATCAAATATGTTACTAAAAGATCATTCAAAGGACAAGCCATTGCTGACCACTTAGCTGAACACGCACTGTCAGATAACACCCGTCAACACGGATCTCCCTGATGTGAGCCTCTTCACAATCGAGGAATCAATTTGGGAGCTATGCTTTGATGGTGCAAGGAATGAATACGGGTCAGGTATAGGAGTCATACTATGCTCACCCGAGAAGATTTTAATGCTAATAGCCATCAGATTGAATTTCCCATGTACCAATAATGTTGTTGAATATGAAGCCTTGATAGCCGGGCTCGAGAACACCATGGGAATGAAAATCCAACAAATACGAGTGATTGGTGACTCCTTACTCGTCATAAACCAAGTTCAAGGGATTTAAAAGGTGAAAGAAGAAAAGCTCAAGCCCTATTAAGAAAAGTGGAAAAGATGATCCCATATTTCAAGAAAATCACCTTTCAGCATGTAACTAGGGAAAATAATCGGTTTGCTGACTCCCTTGCGACCCTTGCTTCAATAGTTGATATTCCTCCAAAAATCACCACACTGTCATTTTATATCAGGAACAAACATGATCCTTCCCCACCAAGGATCGGAGAAGAAATAGAGCAAGAAAATGAGAACGATGGGGAGGTTTCTCTCGTGGCTTCAGATGCGTTAGTTAAGGCAAAACCATAGTTCCACGATGTTCTGTCCTTGCTGAAAGATGGGATATAACCTGAAGGAGCCACCAAAAAAGATAAAGAAGCCCTTCGAAGGTTTTCTATGGGATTCTTAGTAAGAGGAGATCTCATGTTCAAAAAGTCCTTCGATGTCATCATGCTACGATGTCTTGATCAGCCAGAAATCGACCAAGTACTGACAGAGTCACACAATGAAGGAGGTCATTCTGGCGCAGTTGTCTTAGCTAAGAAAATCAAGCACCAAGGCTATTATTAGACCACCATGGCTGAAGATTGTTGGAAGTTCGTAAAGTGATGTCCCAAATGTCAACTTTATGGAGACCTCATCCATGCACCGTCCGTACGACTCAACTCAACACCTCCTGTATGGCCCTTGCCATGTGGGGTCTTGATATCATCGAAATAATCTCACCGAAAGCCTCAAACAGCCACCATTTTATATTAACGGCTATAGAGTACTTTATCAAATGGGTGGAGGTCGCATCATTTATCATAATTGAGGGACAACATGTTGCCCGTTTCATAAAGAACAAAATTGTATTCAGGTTCGGTGTTCCTAAGTTAATCATTACTGACAATGAATCCAATCTCCAAAATGAAAAGGTCTCTTAGGTGTGCAAAAAGTTTGGGATAACGCAGAAATTATCCCCACCTTACTACCCTCAAGGAAATGGACAAGCAGAGGCTACAAACAAATGACTTCTCAAAATTATAGACAGAATAATATGAGGTGCCAAAGATTGGCATGAAAAGCTGAATGACGCGCTATGGGCCTACTGGACAACTGAGAAGACTCATGACCCCGTACTCATTGGTCTATGGTATGGAAGGAGCGTTACCCATTGAAGTTGAGATACCGTCTCTCTGAGAGCTTATTCATAAAGATTTAGATGAGGAACTAAAGGTCAAAGCACAAATCGCTGCCCTCGTTAATTTGGATGAAAGACGACTACGAGCGACACAAAATATTGTTGCTTACTAGCATAGAATCGAGAGGGCATACCAAAGTAAAGTTGTTCGTCCACAGTTCAGGGAAGGGAACATGGTACTCAAGAAATCTTCCACACTCTTGAAAATCCACACCCTTTAGGCAAGTTCAAACCTAATTGGGAGGGGCCATTCATAGTCACCCGAGTGCACACAAGCAATTCTTACAAGATCAAGAATCAGGAGCGGTGCGAGCTCAATGACCCCATCAATGCAATGTATCTCAGAAAATACTACCCGTAACGGGCTCAAAAGAGTGGTGAAATTTGAAAAGGCATAAAACAAAAAAAAATGAAAACGGTTGTGGTGAAAACCTGAAAAGGCATCATGGGTAAAAAAAAAAAAAAAAAAAAAATCCAAGAAAGAGCTTCTGATTCAAAAACACTGAAATACAAACAAGTACTTGCAAGTTCCAACAATACGGCATAAGCAGACCTTGAGGACGAAGACTCCTCCTAAATCCTGTAGGTTCCCAGCAAAACCACTTCAGAAAGATGCGAGAGCGTGATATGAATGGAAAACCGAAGTGACTTCAAAGAATCCTGAAAGAACATTGGGACCTCTCTAAGATGGAATCTTAGCAAGAATCCAGAGAACTCTTCATGGACCCGCAAAGCACAAGATGAAAGCTCCAAAGGTAAAAAGACAACTTTGAGACTTTTGAGTTCTCATGATCCCACAAGGAAATCCTTTCATCATCTTTGGGTAAAGTATAATAACAAAAATGACCACCAAAGGGGCCACAAGTGGCAAAACTGTAAGGCCCGTCCCTTTTAAAAAGTGTTTTTTCAATATGATTGTTAAAACCCTCAATTTCCAAAACCCTTTTAGAAAGGCCTTCGTTCATCACTACAAGAGGTTAAGCTGTTAGTTGATCTAGCCTCGTTCTCGAAGCCAACTTCCTACACCTGCTATGAAGGTTTGAAACTAGCCAGGCACTCCATGGTTGTATGAGTATAACTACCAACTACCACATATCGAAGATGAGTGAATCTTGCCAATGATGATATTGGCTAGTCTGGGAGAATTTTTCTCTTGATTGAATCCTCTGAAGTAAAATGAGGTAAGCTCATCCCTGTGTGTGAGTATGATGTCCCAAAGTCTAATTCAGAAAAACATCAAACTCGTGCGATGTAAAAGAGCCGTGATAAGATAAATGTCAAACTCGTGTGACATAAAAGATTTGAGGCAGGAAAAACACCAAACTCGTGCGATGTTAAAAGTGTCGAGACAGGAAAAAACAAATGTCAAACTTGTGCGACGTGAAAGAGCCGAGACAGGAAAACTGTCAAACTTGTGTGAAGTTAAAGAGTCGAGACAGAAAAGATGTCAAACTCGTGCGATGTAAAAGAGCCGAGGCAGATATTGTCTACCCTCGTATGACATGAAAGGTCAGGTGTATTCAGGTCACAACCACCCTATTTCAATGAAAAGACATCAAACTCCTGCGATGTAAAAGAGCCGAGGCAAGTACTGTCTATCCCAGTATGACATGAAAGGTTAGGTGTCTTCAGGGCACAACCACCCTGTTTAATGGAAAGACGTCAAACTCGTACGACATAAAAGAGCCGAGATAGGTACCGTCTATTCCCATATGACGTGAAAGGTTAGGTGTATCCAAGGCACAACCACCCTATTTTAATGGAAAAACATCAAACTCGTGCAATGTAAAAGAGTTGAGGCAGATACCGTCTATTCCCATATGATGTGAAAAGTCAGGTATATCTAAGGCACAACCACCCTGTTTCAATAGAAAAGCGTCAAACTCATGCAACGTAAAAGAGCAGAGGCAGGTATCGTCTATCCCCATATGACATGAAAGGTCGGGTGTATCCAGGGCATAACCACTCTGTTCGATGGAAAAATATCAAACTCTTATGATGTAAAAGAGCCGAGGCAGGTACCGTCTATCCCCGTATGACGTGAAAGGTTGGGTGTTTCTAGGGCACAACCACCATGTTCAATGGAAAAACGTTAAACTCGTGCCACATAAAAGAGCCGAGGCAGGTATCGTCTAGCCCCGTATGATGTAAAAAGGTTGGGTGCATCCAGGGCACAACCACCCTGTTCGTTGGATTCCGTCTTTCCCCGTATTGACGTAAAAGGGTCGGTGTATGGTCCATCACTGCATGATGTAAAACTGCTTAGAGGGCTCTATGGTTGCAAGAATTAAAACTGCTAACCAACCTTGTTTTTCGAAATATCTTTCTCTTTTTAAAATTTTCACTATATGTCTTGTGTTTACCAAAACATTTAATTTCTTTTTTAAAATCGTAACCTATCCTTGCTCCGGTTCTATTTCAAATCTCCCCTTACTTTCAAAAATTTTAAAAACGTCATAAAAAAATAAAGGAGCTTAGACACCCGTATATGATGATTACCGCATTGCCGCTATTGCTGCGTTGTTGCCTCGTCTATCACTTCGGATTCGGCCAGACAAGTCTTTTCCTATGGAAAGCCTTTTCCTATAAATAGCCTTAAGAAACCCTAAGGAGATCAAAGAAAGTGCTAGGGTTAAAAATTCAAACTACAAAACCCCTGAAGTTAAGTGGTGTGGTTAGAAAGTCTAATTTGAGTTTCAAGCTTGTGTAACTCACCGACATCTCACGCCGAAAACCTTAGGAGAAAAAATGCCCTAGGTGGGTGAGCTCAGTGAGCGTAATGACTTGGAGAGATAGTTGGTGTGCCCCCTGACCATGTGACCTCAGGAAGAAATTTAAAATGTCTGCTTTATCTTTGACGTTGACCTGTCCCTCGAAGGACAGGGAACGCTAAAGTATCTACTTCTTAGCCACTCACCTATCCAGCGAAGGGCAGGGAGTGCCAAAGAGGGGCAACTGTAGACACCCCATTTTAAATCTAGCAAATTCTATGGTTTTTTGAACCCTTAAGATCACATTATCCTAGTGGACCCAATTTAATTACCCCAAAACTATCCAAATCTTATCCTAATTTGAAGTAGAGCTCAAGAGCTTTCGAACGGTCTAAGAATTGTCTAAATTTGACATATGGATAAAAAGATATAACAAATAACAATTTAGTCCCTGTGAGACCCAACTGTCGGGCCGCAGGCTTGGCTATAACAGACCCTACAGGCCCAAACATGGGCTGATGATGTAGTCAATGCATCTGATGATGTAGTAAACGCGTTATTTAACTAGATAAGGCTAAAACTTCAAGATAAATCCAAAAAATTCTGAAAAAACTCCAAAATATTTAGGAAAAATCACCAATTGAATATTATAAATACCCCCTCTTCCTAACCTAAAAATAGAGAGAAAAAGAGACCAAAAAAACCTTAGAAATTCTTGAAATTGGGAAAATTACCTAAAAATACAAAAAACTAGAAAAACCCTTAGAAAATTCCTAAAAATTTAGGAAAAATTCCAAAAATTCCCAAAGATTAGAGAAAATCTCAAAATTCACATTCAATCTCTGGAGATCACAAAATCCTTAGAAAACTAAGGAAATTCTCCTCCAGAACTGAGAGAAACACAGAGAAACAAATATAGATTGAAACCTTAGAGCTTTAGAAAGACAAAAACCCTAATCGCCTGAGATACTAACCCCCAAGCTTGAGAAAACCTGGACCTAGGGCACAAAAACCCTAAATAAAAACTAGACTTAGGGCACAACAACCCTAGATCTAATCTTTCTACACTAGAGATCTGCTGGTCAACATCCGAATCAGAGAGGCAAAGAGGGTCGGTTCTGATACGGGCAAGCCCTCGAAGGCTCAGGAACCCCGGGCCATCCGATTCAGTTTTGTATTGTTTCTTCTTCTCTCTTTTTTATTAGTTTATTGTTTTATTTCTGTTTTTATTTATTTTGATAGGTTAATTTTGTCTTGAAATTGTATTTTAATGCTTTGGATCATGCTGGCTCTACCACAGATCTGATAGTAGACCTGCTCATTTCTGGGCAGATATAGCCTCAGATCTGAATTCGATCAGTCCACTTTTTCTATCACTTTATTTACATCTATTTTATTAGTTTAAGGTGTTAAATTTCGAGCGATCTTCATTGGAAGATCTATCAGATTTTCATTGTAAACAACAACATCTCTGATAGGCAAACAACAACCATCATACAACCGAGTACCCCCAATTGTAAACCTTAACCGAGATGACTCTTGGACTAGACATCAGCACAAGGTTTATTCTTTTGATAAGGAATGGGATCCCGTGTTGCTCTGACTATTGCTGGAACATAACATGATTGAGCTACCCGAGATCAAGTTTCTTGATCAAGCTGGTCTCGATACGCACGTAAGATACTGTGCTTATCATCAAATGGTAAACCATTCCACAAAAGAATGCTACACACTTAAAGATCTCATCGAGGCTCTGATTCAAAAAGGTCAAATCAAGCTTGAAGAACTCAAGAAAGTATTCGGGGCAGTAGAAGCATCCCATACAATGACAATTCAACAGGAAGATGAGGCACCTAGCATCCTTCGCGCCTTGTTTGCCATGATGCTTCAAGAAGGCCTCATCACGCCGAAACCAACAAGACAACCCAAGCACCGGACTCAGGGAGCCGAAGGCCTCTAGTGTCCATATCATCAGATATCGGTGACTTGAGTGAATGATCTGGCTTCCACGGGCTATTAGCGAAGAAAATGTAGAGAGAGCTATTAGCGAAGAAAAGTTGGTGATGTTCCAGATAGAGATCCCCAAATCTCTCCTCCACTGGTATAAGAGGACCCCTTGAATCAAGACCCAGGAAATGATAATTCGGACCCTCTTGTAGCCCTATTTAAGGAGATGCTCCAACATGGACTCATCACTCCTAAGCCGAGAAGGCAGCTTGCCCAGGGACCGAGAATCATTGGTGCCCATACCATCAGATATGGGGCCATGAGCTGAACAAATGTTATGGGTTCGAAGATGTGGTTGTAAAAAAAATCCAGGTAGGTCACATTGCTTATGTTGAATGCCCACAAGTCGATACTTCCACCCAGGAGAGTGTCTCAGTACAAGACTCCCATGATGAAGCCTCTGGTCCCGCTGAGCCCTCTACTTCCCAACCATGGAAAGTCCATCATGAGGGGAACATGCTCAAGTCTTTAAATCAAGAAGCGATTTATCAAGCTAGGGGCTGTTCACAAACCTAGTAAGACGGACCAAGAACCTCCAAAGACGCGATTAAAAGAAGACGAGGGCCAAGGGCTGCTCCACAGAAGAACAAGGTTCCTCAACCACCGGTTGAGCCAGAATTCCTCAGGCCTCTTCCTCCCTTGCCAACTTTAAAATACTTCATCCCCGTTGCCACCGACCTCATCCCTTCATCTCATCAAGAGGATACCCCTGAGGCATCTCTTACTCGAGGCACGTCTAATGAGGGTGACAATGTTAAAAGCACTCCCCAACGACTAAGCAAGGGAAAGACTTAAATCTGGTGATGACATAAAAAGCTGCCCAGATCGGTCCATGAGGGGAACGACCTTAAAAGTCCCTCACCTATTGACCCTTCTCCTTCTTCCTATTATTCTTCTTCTTCTTATCCTTCCTCTTCTATGTCTCCTATAGGTACTACCTTGAAATGTCCAGACTTTGAGGCTCTTGAGAAAGAGCTCGAAGGAACCAATATAAGTAGGAATCACTGGAGAAGACTGAAAAAGACATCAGCTCAGGCGGTTGGATTCTTAGCAGTTGCTAACGTCTTGGCGGATCGAGCTAAGCCAGAGCCATCCTCTTCTCCAGGGAAGCACAAGAAGTCAAAGTCAAAGAAACCCTAGTGGCCTCCTGAGCCTGACTTTGAGCAGATACTGAGAGAATCAAGAGGGTAGAGCTTCTATTCTTAGGAGGCTTGCCACATGGTACAAGTCTATGAAGTATCAGCTAGCACGGGGCAAACACTGTAGACACCCGTGTAAAGACCAAGCGATTCATGTGAGGATGCCTCTGGCCCCGCAATCATTGAATCTCAACTACCCAGTAAATTTCAAATCAAACTCCTGTAGCCTGATATGCCGTCCATATTTGAGGTCGACCCTTCTGTGCCCTAGTTAGAGAAAGGTGCAGTAATCATGACCTACGCTAGAGCTCTATTGGAAGCAGCGATGTCAGAATCATGGTCCTCTGCACTTGAGGTTGATGAGAAAACCTCTAAAGCCAATGATGACAAGTTGTAAGAGGCCCTAGAAAAATGGGAAGAAGGTGGTCAAGCCAGCTCGAGGAGATACATCTAGGAGACGAAGCCGACCCCAGGCCCGCTTTCATCTCAGTGAATATGTCTTCAGAGGAGAAAGAAAATTTCACCACCTTCTTGCGAGCAAACCAAGACATATTTGCCTGACATTACCATGAGATGCATGGTTTAGACCCTCAAGTCATGATTCACCGTCTTAGCATCGATCCAACTATCAAACCTGTCAAGCAGAAATCAAGGAGGTTCAGGCCTGACCTCGAAATGCAGATAGATGCCGAGGTGACCAAACTCAGACAAGCAGGCTTCATTGGCGAAGTCAAGTAACTAAAGTGGCTGGCAAATGTTGTTCCAGTCAAGAAGAAGAAGGACCAAATCAGGGTTTGCATCGACTTCCACGACCTGAATACTGCCTGCTCAAAGGATGACTTCCTGTTGCCGTTCAAGGAGATGCTCATTGATTTTATAGCTCACTATCAGATCTTCTCCTTCATGGATGGATACTTTAGGTATAATCATATACGGATGGCACCAGAAGATGAGGAAGCCACCGCTTTCTTGACTCCAAAAGGGGTCTTTTGCTACACAATGATGCCTTTTGGATTGAAGAATGCTGGTGCCACATATCAGAGAGCGATGACAAGCATCTTCAAGGATATGATGCACAAGGGGGTCGATTGTTATGTAGATGACTTGGTGGTAAATTCCAAAGAGAAATACGCTCATGGGTGAGACCTTGAAAAGGTGTTTGAGCACTTACGCCTCCATCAGCTTAAAATGAACCCACTGAAATGCGATTTTGTCATGCGTTCAATAAATTTATTAGGGTTCATCGTTAGACACCAAGGGCTGGAAGTTGAGCCAGTCAAGATCAAGGTAATCCAAGAAATGCTGTCACCAATTACACTACGAGAATTGTGCTCTCTTTAAGGGAAGTTGGCGTACATCCGTAAGTTCATCTCAAACCTCTCAGGTGGCTGTAAACCCCTTACGCACCTGTTAAAGAAAGATACCCCATTCATCTGGGATGAATCATGTCAGGAAGCCCTTGATGACATCAAGCACTATTTGATCAACCCTTTAGCGCTCTCTACGCTGGTATTATGAAGACCTCTCATCCAGTAAGTGATTGCTCTGGACTAGTCACTCCGAGCATTGTTGGCACAGAATAATGACGAAGGGAAAGAAACCGCATTGTACTATCTCACCCGCAGGATGCAAGGGGCTGAAAAGAATTATCCCCCTATAGAGAAGATGTGCTTGACTCTAATCTTCGCAGTACACAAGCTCCGCCACTACTTGCTCGATCATGAAGTAAAACTTATATTAAAGGCAGGTCCTATAAAGTTTCTCATGACATACCCATGCCTGTCAGGAAGTCTGACTAAGTGGGCCTTATTACTGATGAAATTTGACATCACATATGTCCCACAAAAGGCCCTCAAGGGCCAAGCTTTGACTAATTTTCTCACAGCACACCCCGTGCCGGCAGAATCCCCTTTATCAAGTGACCTTCTTGATGAAGAAGTATTATGTGCAGAACTTGCTCATGCATGGGAGATGTACTGTGACGGAGCCTTCCAATCTGATCGAGGAGGTACCATAGTGGTATTTATGACTCTGAAAGGAGGGGTACTGCCTCTTTCTTTCTCTCTCATTGAAGTCAAATCCCATACCAAGGCAGAATATTAGGCTCTTATAATTGGGTTGGAGATAGCCTTCGATCTAGATTTGGAGCAGCTCAAGATCTATGACAACTCTGAGTTGGTTATTCGACACCTTAAGGGAATATATGACATGAGAAAAGACACTTGCAAGCCTTATCACGATACTGTAAATTTATATATGGCTCAGCTTGAGGATGTTTCTCTAAGTCACATCCCCAGGACTATAAACTCGTAGCCTGATGCACTCGCAAAGCTCGACGCTACAATTCAACTGACTTCACCAGGGCCTACGCCTGTTTGGGTTGCAGAGTGGAGACGCATTGAACTGAGAACAGAAGTAGATGCATATTGCAAGAGAATTCTCTTTCTTGAGTGTCCACCTTATCCATTTGGAGCCCTTCTATCAGCCAAAGAAGTTATTAAGATTGAACACGAAATGGAACGGAGTCAAGGAGCTAAGGTTAAAAAATGGGAATCAAAATTCTTTGACCCAATATGCGTGGGAGTCGAGCAGATAGAAGATTGGAGAGAGCCCATCATTAATTTTATAAAACATGGTAGACTCCCGAAAGATCGTGCCGAGCACAACAGCATGTGTCGAATGTCTACCAAGTATACCCTCCTTGATGGAGATGCTCTCTTCAGACGGTCACTTGACGGTATTCATCTTAGATGTGTGGACGCGCAAGAAGCAAACAAGGTGCTGGAAGAAGTACACTCAGGCATCTGTGGACTACACCAGTCTAACCCTAAGCTTTATGAATGAATACACAGATTGGGGTACTATTGGCCTTCGATGATTACTGACTCCTTAAACTATACCAAGAAGTGCCAAATACACTCCAGCCTTGTTCATCAGCCTCCAGAGGCCTTGCTCCCTACAGTGGCATCATGGCCCTTCTCACAATGGGGTATGGATATTGTAGAGCCTATTGACCCTCCTTCGGCAATGGGTCATGTCTTTATTCTAGTTGCAACAAATTACTTCCCCAAGTGGGCTGAAGCGGTCCCCCTTAAGCAAGTTCTTGGGATCATAGTGGCTAATTTCATCCGACATCACATCATATACCGGTTCGGAGTGCCTGATCAGATTATATCTAACAACGACCCTCAGTTCAGAAGTCATCACATCGATCGCTTGGTTAACCAGTTTGGTTTCAAGTGGCAGTACTCAACTATGTACCATCCTCAGGCCAACGGATTAGCTGAGGCTTTCAATAAGACCCTGTGCAATGTTTTAAGGAAATCTGTATCGAAGACGAAGACGAACTAGCATGAGAAAATTCTTGAAGTGCTGTGGGCCTATCGCAATACCACAAGAAGTGTTGCTGATTCCACTCCTTATTCATTGGTCTATGGAGGTGAGGTAGTCTTCCCCCTCGAGATTCAACTACCCTCTTTACGGGTTGCCATACATCAAGGACTGACTGAAGATGAGAGAGTCAAGCTTCGCTATCAAGAATTGGATGCACTTGATGAAAAGAGATTGTAAGCCCAACAGAATCTTGAGCACAATCAGGGAAGAATGAAGAGAGCCTTTGCCAAGTCAGTCAAGGTTCGCTTATTCACCTTGGATATTTGGTTCTAGCAGTCAAAAGGCCGATTGTTATGCATGGACGACGCAAAGGGAAGTTTGAACCCAAGTGGGAAGGTCCCTTTATAGTAAAAAAGGTCTCACCAAATGGAACTTGCATACTAGCACATCGTGATGGAGAGGAGGCAATGCCCCCTATCAATGGGCAATACCTAAAGAAATATTACCAATGATGAATAATAAAAAAGACTCAATGCACAAACAACAAAGAGTTAAAAAAAGAAGACAGTAAAAAGAAGACAAGCAAGACCGCTCAAACAAGGTTTAATTCTTTTTATTGCATTAAAAGGAGTTACAAGCTAAAAAAAAGGCCCATTATTAGGGAGGTTACAAATCTATCATGCAATATTACTCTCACGAAGGGAACAACTACGGTGGAATGTCGCTCTTGCATTTGAGGAAAAGAGAACGACTGCCCCCAGCATTTCTCTTGCATCTGAGGAGAGGATGGTTATAGGCCAAAAATTGCTCTCATATGAGAAGCGTTCTCTTTCATCTGAGGAGAGGACGGTTACAAGCCAAAAATTTCTCTCGCCATCAGAAGCGTCGCTCGTGCATCTGAGGAGAAAAGGACAGTTACTGGCTAAAAGTGACTCTCACAATAGAAGAAGGTGGAAGCTCTTTGATGGGGTCTACCAGACACACAAAACAGACTTTTCTGGTAAGGAACTAACCTATGATGGAGAGCATACCCTGTTCACAGTGAGGGCCCTTCCACAGAACATGGACTTCACTGTTGTGCTGAAGGACTTGGCTACCAACATGCATCATAAGCCCGACCTTACCATTGGCCATCACCCTGTGCCTACCCAAGTCATCATTGTGTGTGACAATCTCTGCACGCATCTCTTCGCCTAGCATAACTATAGTCGGAAGCGACTTACTGCCGTTCATGAAAGGATTGTCAAGTGAATAGCCATGCACGTGATCAATGCTGTATGCATGTCGCTGTCCATTCATGACTGAGGCATCGATAAGTGCCACGTGAGGCTAGCGCCACTTGTGGCTCTAAAGCCTAACACCGGTTGTGCTTCTAGAGGGCTAACGCCGGCTGTGACTTAGAGGGGTAATGCCGATTGTGTTGAATAAAGTGGTAACGCCGGCTGTGTTCACTGTTGCCGCACGTGTTTGCTCATGATGGTGACCTTTCACTTTCTCGTGACCCTTTGTCTTCCCAGTGATTGTGCACTTTCCCGAGACTCCTCATTTCTTGTGACGAATCGAATCCCCGGAAACCTTTCATCTCCCTGAGATTTTTTGATTGCCTGCTGCTGTTCACTTTCCCTTTGACCTTTGGTTGCTCACCTAGAAACCATCTCCCCGCTTGCTGGAAAGCAACTGTGACACCTTTTCCACTACTTCCTGACGTAGGAAAACACATTCGCTCATTGCTGCTACTATCCCACTACTCCCCGGTGATGAAAAACCATCGGGAACCACCGAAAGTTCATGGAAATGTCCAGTGGCCCTCTTGCCTCTTTCCTCACCACTCCAATGATTGAGAACCTCTGCTGGATACCTCTGCAACCCACCGGCGTCCTTCCTTCTTCACTTGAACCTTCTATTCCTCAGTGAAAACCTCGATGCTCCCCGACAAACTCTTGCGGACACCTTGTTGAAGCTTTTAAACTTGCCTGAATACCTGTGCGCTTGCTAGAAGTTCTCTTTGGAAGTCTCTTCTCTCTCACTGTTAAACTCTCATTATTTTACCTTCTGTAAAACAGTAAAAATGGGGTCTTCCCCCCCTTATATAGAAGACAGCTTCACCAAGATACCCCTCACAAAGCGAGAATACCAGACAGGTCCTTGAGCACCAACCTTCAGATGCGCTGGACCGGGTCGGGCTCAGACCCGAGGCCCGAATACAGCCATCATTCCCTATGCAACACCGAGCATCATCTTTCAGAATGACAGGATCGAGTCGGGCCTAGACTCGACGTCCAAACACAGGCTAAGGCCGGTTACGTTTTGTATCGCAGTATGCAATGTTGGCTGTGTTTTGTACCACCATCTGTGACTAACGCTGCTTGCAACCAACGCTGCTTGCAACCGACACTGCACGGGCCAATACTATTTCCGCCCGTGACCATTCCCGTGCATGCCAGTGCCGCTCGTGCTAGCGCTATGTGTGCCAATGATTATTACCGCGTATGTTGCTGCTATCCATGGCTAGCTCCGTGCTTGTTTGAACTTGATCATCACTGTGAGTATTTTACCACTATCCCTTGTGGAGTTGCATCAAAGCCGTAACCTCTGTCATCCCGAATGGATTTGCATCTAGGTCGCTCCACCTAGGTCATGACTGGTCATCCCTAATGGAGTCAAGAGCAGGCCATTGAGCCTCATCCCCAATAGAAACTACACCCGTACTGCAGCCCATTGATCCACAACAGAGGTAAGGCCTTGCTTACCCCTTCAATCCCCTGTGGGTCAGTCGCGTACCAAACCACATATCCTCAGGAGTCGGGTTACCTTCCATGAGCTTATTCCCCATGGAGTCTCATTTTTTCACCAGGGAGTCATACTTGTCCCCTAATCCCCAGTGAAGTCTGCTTCTCCATCTAAACGCCTGCTGTCCTTAATCATTTTATCCCCAAGGAGTCAGATTGCTATCCACAAACCTATCCCCACATAAAGCTTCACCTACCTGGCGACCCACACAATGGTTCGTGCTGCATGACCTTAAACTACATAGTCTTGGTCCATGCTCCATGACCTTAAACTGCACAGTCTTGGTCCGTGCCGCATGACCTTAAACTGCACAACCACGGTCTAGATGCATGACCCTAAATTCTATGTTCCAAACTATATGACCTTAAACTGTAGCGGAGGTCTAGTTGCACGACCTTAAACTGCATGGTCCTAGTTGCATGACTTTGAACCAGTCGTTTAAAAAAAGGATCGGTGGCCCGGATCGGGCACCCCAAAAACCCATCCGGATCGGTGATCCGGATTAGGAATCAACCGAATCGGTTGGATTAAGCTTGAAAAAAATCTAAAAAAATTATTAAAATTCATTATAAATGTTGTTTTTTAGAAATCCAATAAGAAATCAGGGTACTACATTATTAATTTTCAATTTTTCATTAATATGTGAATATTGAGATGTTTTTTCTCTGCATGAACTTATTTTAACTATTAAATTTACATCACACAAAAGAAAAATCATAGAATTATCATGGATGAAATATATAATCATAGATGGATTATAATAAAGAATGGTTTTAATCGATAAAAAATGGCCACCAAAATCTCGAATTGGTGGAGAACATTATATATTGAAATTGAACTTGTTGGTTTACACTTTATAATTTTTTTATTATACAATTAATAACAAATCCAACCTCTTATTTTTTTACAATAAATATTTGTTGTAGTACATTTGATCTTTTTTTTTTTGACAAAAACCTTTTATTTCTTATGACAATAACTTTTTATTTAATTTTTTACAAGAAATGCTTGTCGTATTACTTTTTTTTAGCAAGAACCTTTTTTTTTTTTTTTTTTTACAAGGAATACTTGTTGTATAACCTTTTTTTCTTTTTTTTTTCCAGGAACCTTATATTTTTTTACAATAAACTTTTATTTTTTGACAAGAAAAAGAATTTTGTTGTATTACCTTTTTTTTTTTTTTTTACAAGAACCTTATAATTTTTTTACAATAAGCTTTTATTTTTTGACAAGAAATTTTTTTTTTGTTGTATTACCTTCTTTTTTTCTGACAAGAACCTTATATTTTTTTTAACAAAAAATATATTTTTTATAAAAAACTTTTATTTTTTTTGTAAAAAGAAAAAAATTAATTTGTTTGTGAAGGAATGATGGCACGTGGTCAGGAATTGATCCCGCAACATCCAGCGCACAAAGCAATGCTCTAACCACCACATCAAATGTTAAGTTGTGATACAAAGAGGTCACTCAATAATTATATCCTATTTCTTTCTGAGCTATTACCTTAGCGCAATTGTCCTACATCAAACCCACAAAACAAATTTGGTAAGCATAAATAGTCTTCTGCTACCAAAGCTAGTCGCTCGCAAAACGCACGTAGCAGTGTGGATTTGTGATGGAGCACGTGTTTTTGACAATGGGTGCCCATTGTAACTAAAAAATTTACAAAAATGCCCCTTGTGACTCATGACGTCATGCGCGTGCACAGAACCGGGCAAGTCATGACGTCAACTGGGCGAGTCATGGCGTCAATCGGGTGAGTCATGGCATCATCCAGTGATTCACTGTATAGAATCGCCGGTTCTTCTCTAGAATTGGGTGATTCCAAGTTTTACAAAAGAATCGACATGGGATGACCGATTCCCGATTCAAATCGGCCGATTCCGTGCAGACTCGGTGATTTTTAAACCAGTGCTTTAAACTGCATAGCCACGGTCCAAGCTATATGAACCTAAACCATAGTGCACATCCTGGCTGCATGACGTTAAAAGGCTTAGCACCATGGTCTAAACGATATGACCTTAAACTATAGCGGAAGTCTAGTTGCATGACCTTAAACTGCATGGTCCTAGTTGTATGACTTTAAACTGCATAACCACGGTCCAAGCTATATGACCTTAAACCATAGTACACATCCTGGCCGCATGACGTTAAACTGCTTTGCACAAGTCCCGGAGGCATGACCTTAGATCCACCTCCACACACGCGCCAATGCCCTTTATGTGCATTTTCACACACGTCTTCCCTAACCGACCTGTTCATGTGCGCGCACCACTTTCATCACTCTCCATCATTCCCTAGTGAGTCTCACCCATGCTCACAAAACGACGACCCATCTCGCCACCCATACTCGCCGTCAGCTAGTGGGTCACCACTTTTCACCCACCATTCATACATCATCCATCCTTCATAGGTAGCCTAGTGCTATCTCGCTAAAAGTGTGTCAAAACCATCAATATACTCACTCCATGGCCTCAACAGACTGAAACGCATCTCCAACATGGTTCAGCTATATGACCTTAAACTGTAGTGTACGTCCTGGCCGCATGATGTTAAACTGCTTTGCATAGGTTCCGAAGGCATGACCATAAACACGCCTTCACAAAAAAAAAAGAAAAAAAAGGAATAACGGGCATGGTGTATACCTGAATAAGGGAATGCCATGAGTAAAAATGATGGATGAGTAAAAATGGAGGAAAAGGTGGGCGTGGCTGAAAGGTCATGAGTAAAAGAGCCCCAAATAAAAATGAAGTTGGGGAAAACCATCTCTACAGCGCCGTCCAAGTGAAAATCTGCAAAGGACGCTTGGATTAATAAATAGGTTGATGCAGCACTCGCCTCAATAGGCGGCTTCAGCCCACATTTAAAAGAAAAATCCTTGGTGTCACGATGCCAGGATCCAAAAATATGAGCATCAAACAAGATTCCGACAGCTTGAGTCCATTTACAAAAAGGACTCAAAAGACAGAACACTCATCAAGAAGGCAAGACGAGATGAGGAAGAGCACTATTTCCATGAGGTCACAAACGCACTCCAAAATGCTAAAGACACCCCAAGAGGCTAAAGTCAGTCAGAACTTGGACCTGTTATGTAAACAAAACTGCAAACAGGGGGCATGGGTTATACTCATAGCTGGTCACCTCGATAAACTGAGGTACCCTGCCCAACTGAGTACAATCTGGTGCACCACATAGACGTATGCCAACCAAATTCCCTTCAGCACACCATCCACAATAACAACAAAACAAACACACTACAAAATACTAAAGATGCCTCAAGAAGGCCGAAGTCAGCCAGAACTTGGACTTGTTATGCAAAAAAAATTGCAAACAGGGGGCAGGGGTTACACCCACAGTTGATCACCTCGATAAACTGAGGTACCCTGCCCACCGAGTACAATCTGGTGCATCACACAGATAGACGCCAACCAAAGGCCCTTCAGCAGACCATCAACAACCAACAACAAAACAAACAAACCCAAACTACAATGGGAAAATTCCCTTCAGCATGTCACTCGACCGCCTGACGGGCCTGATTCTGACCAACGAGGTCCGTACAAAATCCTCAGCTGTCAGAATCACAATTTGTCCCTTGAGGGTGAGGACTTCAACAGAATCCTTAAAAAATGTCTCTTCTCCCCCTGAAGTCTCCATAGATGGACCTGTACATTACATCCAAACGTCTGAGCATCCTTGTTACAGCATTGCGTGGATCTCCTCGACGTTCACATGGTCCTATGGTTAGGAAGATAAAGTAATAAAGTCGAAGGAAATCTTTCGAATGATGTCCTTCTCACTTCTCTTGAAGCACAACAATCGATGGGGCAAGCTGTTTGAAGACATTTTTCAACACCTTGGGTCCCTGATGCAGAATAAAAAGAGAAGCCAATCAATAAAACCTTGACATATCGACAGTCTTAGAATTGCCCGAGAATGAGTCAGAATGTTCTTAAGCACTTCAAAAGGTCAACTGCCAAGTTTCATTGCAATCCGACATGTCTAAGGCAGTGCATACAAAGAAATAATTTCGAAAAAAATCAGTCTCTAGCACTTTGAAACAAACCCTGTAACTAGAGATCTATTTTCGTCCATCAAATTGCTATGGGACCACCACCATTGCTCGATTTTTGGTGCATAAAATTTTTGTGGGATCACCACCATTGAATTCGACAGGGTCGAACTTATGGGTCAAGTTTCGGCTTAATCGGACACTCCAGGAAAACGTTATGGGTAAAAGACCAAAAAAGGGTAGGCCGCACACTATTCCCGTGCGCCCTCCCTGCACCAAATCACCATTAAAGGTGGCTGTTTTTACAGTCTCGGGCAGTTATTTTCGGGGGCCATATCTCAGTTGTTCTGAGTCGGATCATGGTCAAATTTTGTGAGCATGTTCGTCTGGTCAAAACAAGTGTTTTGATATGTGGAACACTCATCATGATGCTCGAACAAGGAGAAAATCTAGAGATAAATTGCTGATCCGTGAAGAAAGTTGGAAGAAAATCAGCAGTGACACACCTCGCTCGAGCGGCCAAATCACGACGATCCCACATCAGATTGACGTGAGACCAGTTCCATCATGTGCGTAACGTCTAGGGCTATCCCCGGGCTGAATCCCATACATGATGAACAATCGGATTTCCCACAAAAGCTAATAAAGTGACAGTAAATTTTGGTGCTGAAATTCCAGATTCTGGCCATAACCCAAAAGTTGTGAAATCTTTGTCCGGGCACAAAATCGAGCTGCATTTATTGCCACGCTATCGTGACGGCATGCTTACTTCTTTCCTCTTCTATTTCCTTATTCTTATTTTCTCTTTCCTAATCTCTTTCTCTCTCTTTCCTTCTTTCTTCTCCGACTCTTTCCCAATTTCTCACCTCACTTTCCTTTGCCCTCTCTTCTATCCTTTCTTCTCTCTCTACTTTCCTTTCCTCTTCCTCTTTCCTCCTCCCTGTCTTTCTTACCTTCACTCTAATTTATTTTGTCTTTCCCCTCCAGTCGTGCACGGCGATGCTCATCGTCGGGTATGATGTTCTCAACCTTCCTTTATCTTTTGGAAATATGTGCAGTGAGCAGGGTCTTAACCCGAGTGACCGGTCGGGCCTTTGTCCAAATTTCCCTTTTCTCATGTGGTACAAGGCGATGCTCATTGCCACGCATGACATTCATTTCTCATTCCTGTCTCTCTATCATGGACAACGGAAGTCCATGACCGTCTATGTTCTTTCCCTCTCCTCTTTCTCTGTCATTGATGGTGAAAGTCCATCGCCGTCCATGTTCTTTCTCTCTCCTTTTTCCTCTATCATGGATGACGAAAGTCCATCGCCATTGATGTGCTTTCTCTCTCCTCTTCCTCTATCATAGACAGCGAAAGTCTATCACCATCCATATTCTTTCTCTCTCCTCTTTTCTCTATCATGGATGATCGAAGTCCATCACTGTCCATGTTCTTTCTCTCTCATCTTCTCTCTATTATGGACGGCGGTAGTCCATTACCGTCCATGTACTTTCTCTCTCCTCTTTCTTTATCATGGATGGTGGAAGTCCATCGCCATCCATGCTCTTTCTCTCTCCTCTTTCCTCTATCATGGACGTCGAAAGTCCATCGCCATCCATATTCTTTCTCTCTCATCTTCTCACTATCATAGACGACATAAGTCTATCACCGTCCATGTATTTTCTCTCTCATCTTTTCTCTATCATGGACGGTGGAAGTCCATCATCATTCATGTACTTTCTCTCTCCTCTTTCTCTGTCATGGACGGTGGACGTCCATTGCCGTCCATGCTTTTCTCTCTTCTTATATCTATTCTTTTCTCCCTTTTCTATTCTTTCTCTCTTCTCTTCTCTTCTCTCCCTTCTTCTCTCTCTTATTCTCTCCCTTTTCTATTCTCTCTCTTTTCTCTTCTCTCTTCGTTTCTCTTCCTTCTCTCTCTTCTTCTCTCTCTTCTTTCTCTTTCTTCTTCTTCTCCCTCTGTCATTTGACCAAGGTACAAGTCTAGCACTGTCACGGTAGTCTCGTCGTAGAGCAATATTACCGCCATTCCAGTTTAAGTTACCGTGCCTATCTTGTTGCCATGTTGAACTAGCCGTTGTGCCAGGCTGGTCAGTGTTGGTGTTCTGTTGTCGAGTAGTATTGCCACTGTGTCGGTCCACGTTACCGTGCCCGTCTTGCTACCACGACAAGTCAATCATCATGCCAATCTAGCCACTGTGCTAGGCTAGTCATCTGGTCAAATGTCTCTTTCTTTTCTTCTTCTATCTTCTTCCTTCTCCCAACCGTCATCTCATTATATGTTTTCTTTTCTCCCTTGAATGTGCATGCCTTGTGTACATTCGCCCATAAACAAGGAAGGGTCTCTCGACCCACTTGTCTTGTAAAATTATGTGATTGCAGAAACAGGAGAGTACATACCAAGGGAGGCGATTTCGAACCAGTTGTAGGATTGGGAGCTTTCTTCATGATCTAAGAGGGTGCCCACGTGAGCTGGCCCGAGTAAGTTCCGAACCCACCTTAAACTCCTCTCTCATCAGTAGGTATTCCTGCCCTTGTTCCTGAGCAAGGTTACCGAGAGAGTGATCTCAAAGTCCCGGGTTCCCTCGAAACCTGAGACTCGTGCTGCCAGATCATCCAGATCTGGAGGGCGAGATCGAGACACCTAACCACCGACCCTTGGTCCCTTTTTCCTTTCATATGACTCAAGGTTTCCAACCTACGCCTGATGCCTTTGTTGCTCAGGATGAAGTCCGACCCTTAGTCCCTTATTCCTTTCATATGACTCAAGGTTCCCAACCTACACCTGATGCCTTGGTGGTGTAGGACGAGGTCCGACCCTTGATCCTTATTCCTTTCATACGACCCAACATTCCTAACCTACACCCAATGGCTTTGTGGCTTAGGACGAAGTTCGACCCTTGGTCCCTTACTCCTTTCATATGACTTAAGGTTTCAAACCTACGCCCGATACCTTCGTGGCTTAGGATAAGGTCTGACCCGTGGTCCCATATTTCTTTCATATGACTCCAGGTTCCCAACCTACGACGGATTCCTTCGTGGCTCAGGATGAGGTCTGACCCTTGGTCCCTTATTTGTTTCATACGGCCCAAGATTCCCAACCTATGCCTGATGCCTTTGCGATTCAAGATGAGGTTTGACCCTTGGTTCCTTATTCCTTTCATATGACTCAAGTTTCCAACCTACACTTGATGCCTTCATGGGTCAGGACGAGGGCTTACGCTTGTTTACGATGCAAAATCTGACAGATCTTCCGACTAATATCTCTCTGATCTTAACACCTTAAACTGATGAAAAATATGTGGTAGATAAAGTGGGACAAATCGAATTTAGATCTGAGGCCAGATCTGCCCTGAAACGAGCAGATCTGTTCTCAGATCTGTGGCAAAGCCAGCATGATCCAAAACATCAAAACATGATTTCAAAGCAATAAACAGGTCAAAATAATCAAAATAAAATAAAAATAGTAAAAGAAGAAGAAATAAAGGAGAAGAAAACAATACCAAACCGGGCCGGATGGCCGGGGACTCTCGAGTCTTCGAGGGCTCGCCCGTATCAGCACCAGCGTCCTCTTTGCCTCTCTGATTCAGTAGATATCTGGTGTATAAGGGTTGTTGTGCCCTAAAGATAGTTTAGATCTAGGGTTGTTGTGCCTTATGTTTAGGTTTTTTATGCTTAAGGTTAGGGTTAGGGTTTTCTCAGCTAGAAGTCTATTCTAGGGTTTCAATCCTCTTCCAGGGTTCCCTCTCTCTCCCCTCAAATGGACACGAAAAGATATCTTATGGGGATCAAGGATCTGTTGGGAAGGATATCTTTCCATAACCAACAGATCCTCTAGTCAAAGATGCTAATTTTGGGGATTCGGATCTGGGCGACACACCTAGTCGCCCAAGAAAAATGGTAAAAAATTGGACAAAAAGGCAACAACATCAAAGCCTAAAAGAAAATTTTCAATTTGGGGCGAAAGTGAGCGACCCTGGTAGTATCGCCAAAGTCTGGGCTACACCACTCTTGTCGCCCAGCCTCTTGTGAAGCTCTCAGAGAAATTTTGGGTAAAAAAGTATTTTTTTAGTAAAATAGGGCGTTTTGGGTAGGCATATTGCTTATGGGTCACATGGTAGGCTGTGTGACCTATGGATTTGGGTATACTAGGATAATGTGATCTTAAAGGTTCAAAAAGTTACAGAATTTGCCAGATTTAAAATGAGGTGTCTATAGTTGCCCCTCTTTAGCACTCCCTATCCTTTGAGGGACAGGTGAGTAGTAAAGAAGTAGACACTCTGACGTTCCCTGTCTTTCGAGGGCAAGTGAACGTCAAAGATAATGCATACATTTTAAATTTTTTCGTGACGTCACGTGGTCAGAGGGCACACCAACTAATCCCTCCAAGTCATTGCGCTCACGGAGGTCACCCACATAGGGCATTTTTTCTCCTAGAGTTTTCGGCGTGAGATGTTGGCGAGTTACACAAGCTTGAAACTCGAGTTGGATTTTCTAGCCATGCCACTTAACTTCAGGGGTTTCACAGTTTGAAAATTTTTAACCCTGGGATCTTCTTTGATTTCCTTAGGGTTTCCTAAGGCTGTCTATAGGAAAAGGCTTTTTATAGGAAGAGACTTGTCTAGTTGATTCCGAAGAGAGAGACAAGACAGTAGCACAGTAATCGCGGCAACGCCGTAATCATCATATACGGGTGTCCAAGCTCCTTCATTTTTTTTAAAAGACATTTTAGAAATTTTTGAAAACAAGGGGGGTTTTGAAATAGAACTCGGATCAAGGACAAGTTATGATTTTAACAAAGAAATTAAAATTTTTGAAAACACAAGACATATAGTGAAATTTTTTGAAAAGAAGAAGATATTTCGAGAAACAAGGTTGTTTAGAAATTTTAACTCTTGCACCCAAAGAGCCCTCTAAGTAGTTTAGCATCATGCATTAATGGACATACACCCGACCCTTTTACGTCATACAGGGATAGACAGAATACACCTCCTTTTACATCATACGGGGCTAGATGGAATACACCTGACCCTGTTACGTCATATGGGGCTAGACGAAATACACCTGACCTTTTACGTCATAAGAGGCTAGACGAAATACACTTGACCTTTTACGTCATATGGGGCTAGACGAAATACGCTCGACTTTTTACGTCATACGGGGCTAGATGTTACCTGCCTCGGCTCTTTTACGTCGCACGAGTTTGACGTTGAATAGATACACTAGACCTTTTACATCATAAGGGGCTAGATGTTTTCTGAATACACCTAAATTTTTACATCATACGGGGCTAGACGTTACCTGCCTCAGCTCTTTTATGTCACATGATTTTGATGTTGAACTAGATACACCTGACATTTTACGTCATACGGCGATAGACGACACCTATCTCGGCTCCTTGATGTCGCACGAGTTTGATGTTGAACTGGATACACCCGACATTTTATGTTATACGGGGACAGATGGTACCTGTCTTGGCTTTTTTACATCGCACGAGTTTGACGTTGAACTAGATTGGACCTTGATTGATAGTTTAGGTTCATGCCACCGAGGAGCAATTTCTTTTCGAATTTTTTGAATTTTTTATTTATTTTGAAAAATCGGTTGGCAGTTTAGGCTCATGCCACTGAGGAGAATTTGGAAATGTTTTTGAAAATTAATTAAAATATTTGAAAAGATTCTTAAAAACACATGAAAAAACCAAGTTTGATCCCTAGAGGACCCCAAAATTGAGTGGGGGCATTTTTGGAAAAACGTTTTTGGGCGACACGGCTGTTGCCCATATAAAATGTTTTTTTTTTCTTTTTTATTGTTTTTTTTTTATTATTTTGAAATGTTAGGAGGGTTTTACTTTTTTTCAAAATTTTGGTGGTAGACACTAGTGGTGCCTCCCGGGAGACACGCATAGTATCGCTCAAGAAATTTTTTTTTTTTTTTACATTTTTTTTAATTTTTTTTATTTTTTTATGTGGAAAGTTTGGGAATGTGAAAAAAGCATTTTTTGTAAAAAGATTTGGGCAGCATCAGTGGTGTCCCTCACAGGCTGAGCGACTCTAGGAGTGTCGCCCATATAATTTTTCTTTTTATTGAAAAATGCTAGGATGAGAGGGGGCCTCTTTTTCAAAATTTTTGTGGGAGACAAGCTGGGTACGGAATTGGGCGACACTAGGCGTGTCACCCATACCACCGACCTCCAAAATTGAAGTTTATCATTTTGGAAGGTCTTAGGGTTATCTAAATCTTCTGTTGGCTGAAGTGGAAGGTCGCAGGACAAGTTTTGGGCCGGATTTCCTATTTTCTATAAAAATTATCTTCCTTCCCATTCTCCCTTCATTCTTCAAGCTCATCTTTCTTCTTCCCATCTTCATGATCTTCCCTCTAACCTCACAGATTTTTCTTGTTCTCATCCTTAGGCTTCCATGGCTCTTAGGAAGGACAATACTATTTCCAAGGGCAAGGGGAAGGTTTTTGAGCGGGCAGATAATGGAGGAGAGGAGGAGGCTTCCCCTCTGTTTCCTAGAGTTAGGCACTTCCCTGAAGGTCTGCCCTCCCATATCTCACATGGTCTTCAATTGAATTTCCTCGACGTGCCAATGGCTTTCCTGCCATCAGGCCCTGGTTCAGGGATTGGTTTCTTTCTGCTCCACAATGGCTTGTGCTCATGGCCTTTCTGGCTTCAGTTTCGATGAAAGGCATCTTGAACATGGCCTCTTGTCATGTGAACTTTTTGCTCCTTGAGGCTCTTGCTGAGAGGTTCAACTACCAAACAAAAACACCTTCTTCCTTCCTACAGGAAAAACAAAGCCAACTTTGGAGGAAATTACCAGAGTTTCTAACTTGACCTTGACCGGGATTACGTATCAACCTTCTACTGCCACCGATGATCATTCCATCATGGATGAGTGGCTGTTGGGGCTGCCTACTCTTCACATGGTCAGTGGGTCGATATGGAGTTGCTGATCAGGAATCGAGAGCTGTCTCGGGCCACTGAACAGATCCGTATTTTCCTTTTTGTTCTATTAGGATCTATTCTTTTTCCAAGCGATCGTAAGACAGTTCGTAGTTCCCTTATTCCTTTAGCCCATGCCTTCTCGGAGCGAGCGGGTAACACCACTGTTCCAGCTGTGTTGATAGGCATTTACCGAGGTCTTCATGACCGAGTCACCCGAGGTGACCGATTAATTGAGGGCAGTGTCTTGATTTTGCAGGTATGTTATTGAACTCAATTTTACTTTATTTTTGCCCCTGCAACTCAAATTTTCTTTTGGTTTTGGGTCCTGGATCCTATATTTTTATCATAAGAAGTCACTGGAAAAAACCCGGACTGAATCGAGAGGGTCTCAGTTGGGTGACACTGGTGGTGTCGCCCTGGCGACGCTCTTAGGTCCCCCTCACAGGCTGGGTGACACCACTAGTGCTGTCCTGGTCACTTTGCCCCTGATGGTTCCGTGGTTTTGGGCTTCTGTCTTGTGACTTGTTGGAGTGATATTGGCTTCTATTTTTTTCTGCAGATTTGAGCCTATGAACACATTGCCATTGTCTGTCCTCCTCGGTCAACGATAGCAGTATCTGCTACTCTAGGATTGGCGTATGTCAATGATACCACCCGACCACGAGATGTCAATTATTATCGCCAGGTTTTGGACGAGTTGTCATCCTTTGATTGGGTGATCAAGGGTCTTGAGAATGTGCCCCTATTTCTGCTTGCTATGGGGCATTTATGTCTCATTCTGACGGGGCAGTACTTAATAGAGGTTTATTTCCCTCAAAGGGTACTTCATCAGTTTCTCTATATCCAGCATTATACTTCTCTTAGAGAAGCGATCAATCGCCGTCCTATTTTTCCTCTTCGACGGCACTCTTCCAACCTTCTGGTCAAGGCGGGCTTGTCGTGGAAGGGGAAGAAGTCTTCTTCTAGTGAGGTGTTGGTCAAGCAAGACAAGCCCACGACCACCTCCAACTACAATTCATGGTGGGAACGTGCATGCCCTCTTTCACTGTGCCCCAGATCTTCGAGACTTCATGGCGCACCTTCTACTCCTACTCAAGATTCCATGCTTTCTCGAGAAGACAATGCCTCCTTCTCAAATAAACGAATCAAATCCAATGAGGAGGTGTCTGACATCAGCTTGGAAGAGGTTGAAGTCGAATTGGCTCGATGGATGGCCTTCATGGTGGAACTCAAGGAGAAGGATGTTGATCCGAATTCGAAGATCGAATAGCCAAATATTTTCTTTTTCTTTTATTTTTCTTGGCATGAATAAGTTGATCTCATGATTGCCATTATTTTTTACTAGTCTTATTTTCGTTGAAGTCTGTTAGGACAGTAGAAATTTTGGTCCGCGACCAGAGTTGATTGCGAAAGTGCATGTAATAAGTCCATTTTCAATGGATGAATAAAATCAGAAATTTGAGACAACCAGAATTTTATTTCCCATTTTGATGGTCTTCTGAGATTGTGGAATCCCTTCTTGTTTTTATTTTCTCCTTGTTGCTTTCCCTGTTGGGGAGTTCTTGTATCGAAGCATAACAAAATACTTTCTTTGCACACACTTTTTAAACTGAATTTTTTACAAACTCAGCCCCTTAGTTGTAGGGTTTTCTGTCTCGAATTCTCGACTATTGGGTCATTGTATGCACACACAGGGATGAGCTTGCCACATTTTGCCTCATGGAATCCAGTCGAGAGAAAAATGCCCCCAGACTAGCCAATATTGTCATTGGCGAGGTTCACCCATCTCTAATATGCGGTAGTTGATAGTTATACTTATACAACCATGGAGTGCCTGACTAGTTTCAAGCCTTCATAACGGGCATAGGAAGTTGGCTTCACGAATGAGGCTAGATTGACTAATAGTTTAACCTCTTGTAGTGATGGAGGAAGTCCTTTTTAAAAGGAGAAAACTTTTGAAAATGGATGATTTGAACAGTTAATTTGAAAAACATTTTCAAAATGGATGGGCCTTACGATTTTTCCACTTGTGGCCCCTTTGGTGGTCATTATCTTTATTAGGTTTTACCCGAAGATGAGGAAAGGATTTCCTTGAGGGATTGTGAGAACCTAAAAGTATTGAAGTTGTCCTTTTACCTTTGGAGCTTTTATCCTATGCTTCGCAGATCCATGAAGAGTCATCTGGATTCTTGCCGGGCTTCCATCTTGGAGAAGTGTAGACGTTCTTCGAGGGTTCTTTGAAGTCACTTCGGTTTTTCCATTCGTGGCATCCTCCCACATCTTTTTAAGTTAGTTATATTGGGAACCTGTAGGGTTTAAGAGGGGTCTTTGTCCTCAAGGGCTGCTTGTGCTGTATTGTTGGAACTTGCAAGTACTTGTTTGTACTTGCGGTTTTGAGTTGGAAGCTCCTTCTTCAAGATTTTTTATTTTTTATTTTTTTTTTACTCGTGATGCCTTTTTAGGTTTTCACCACATCCATTTTTTTTTTTTTTCTTTGTGATGCTTTTGCAATTTTTCACCACGCTTTTGAGCCCATTACGGGTAATACTTTCTCAGATACATCGCATTAATGGGGTCGTTAAGTTCGTACCCCTCCTGATTTTTGATCTTACAGGAATTTCCTGCGTGCACTCGGGTAACCACGAATGACCCCTCTCAATTAGGTTTGAACTTTCCTAAAGGATGTGGATTTGCAGGAGTGTGGAAGATTTTCTTGAGTACTTCACCTTCTCTGAACTATTGAGGAATGACTTTTCTTTGGTATGCCCTCTCGAATCTATGCTGGTAAGCAATGATATTTTGTGTTGCTCGTAGTCGTCTTTCATCCAAAGCAACGAGGACATCGATTCATACTTTGATCGTTTGTTCCTCATCTGAATTTTTTTAAATAAGCACTCAGAGAGATGGTATCTCAACTTCAATGGGTAACACTGTTTCCATTCCATACACCAATGAGTATGAGGTCATGCCAGTTGGAGTCTTCTCGGTTGTCCGATAGGCCCATAACGCGTCGTTTTGCTTTTCATGCCAATCTTTGTCACCTTCAATTATTCTGTCTATAATTCTAAGATGTCCTTTGCTTGTGGCCTATGCTTGTCCATTTCCTTGAGGGTGTAAGGTGTGGAGAATCTTTGCACTATCCCAAACATTTTACACACCTTAGTGACTTTTTCATTTTTGAAGTTGGATCCATTGTCAGTAATGATTGACTCGAGAACACCGAATCTGAATATGATGTTGTTCTTTATGAAAGGGGCAACATGTTATCCTTCAATTTTGACAAATGAAGCAGTCTCTACCCATTTTGTGGAGTACTTTGTAGCCGTTAACATAAAACGATGGCCGTTCGAGGATTTTGGTGAGATCATTCTGATAATATCAGGACCCCACATGGCAAAGGGCCATACGTGCGGTGTTGAGTTGAGTGGTATGGATGGTGAATGGATGAGGTCTCCATAAAGTTGAAATTTGAGACACCTCTTAACAAACTTCCAATAATCTTCGGCCATGGTGATCCAGTAATAGCCTTGGCGCTTGATTTTTTGAGCTAAGGTGGCTGCCTCAGAATGACCTCCTTCATTGTGTAACTCTGTAAGTACTTAGTCGATTTCTGACTGATTGAGACATCGTAAGATGATGCCATCGAATGATTTCTTGAATAGGAGATCACCTTTTGCTAAGAATCGCATAAAAAACCTTCGAAGAGCTTCTTTATCCTTTTTGGTGGCTCCTCCGGGGTATAACCCATCTTTCAGTAGGGACATAACATCATGGAACCATGGTTTTGCCTTAACTAGCGCATTTGAAGCCACGACAGACACTTCCCCATCGTTCTCATTTTCGTGCTCGATTTCATTTTCAATCCTTGGTGGGGAAGGGTCATGTTTGTTCCTGATGTAGAATAACAACGTGGTGATTTTTGGAGGAATATCAACCATTGAAGCAAGGGTCACAAGGGTGTCAGCGAATCGATTATTTTCCCTAGGTACGTGTTGAAAGGTGATTTTCTTGAAATATGGGATCATCTTTTCCACCTTTTCTTGATAGGGTTTGAGCTTTTCTTCTTTCACATTCCAAATCCCTTGAACTTGGTTTATGACGAGTAAGGAGTCACCTATCACTCGTATTTGCTGAATTTTCATTCCCACAGCATTCTCAAGGGTTCATATTCAGCAATGTTATCGGTACATGGGAAATTCAATCTGATGGCTGTTGGCATTAAAATCTTCTCGGGTGAGCATAATATGACTCCCATACCTGACCCGTATTCGTTTCCTGCATCGTCGAAGTATAGCTCCCAAATTGATTCCTCGATTGTGAAGAGATTTTCATCTAAGAGATCTGTGTTGATGGGAGTGTTATTTGGCAGTGCATGTTCAGCCAAGTGGTCAGCAATGGCTTGTTCTTTGATCGATTTTTGAGTAACAAATTCGATCTCAAACTCGCACAATAGCATTCTCCACTTCGGCAAACGTCCGTTAAGGACTAGTCTTTCCAATTGGTACTTGCGTAGCTCAATTTTTGAGATGAGCTTGACTGTATGAGATAAGACATAGTGTCTTAACTTCTGTATGACCCACACAAGCATTAAGCAATGTTTCTCCACGTCCGTGTATCTTGTCTCATAGTCGATCATGGTTTTGTTGATGTAGTATATCGTTTGTTCTTTTCCATAGTCGTCGTATTGTCCTAACATTGTCCCCATGGTCTTCTCTTTCACATATATGTATAGGAATAGGGGTTTATCTAGACTAGGAGGACTAAGGATAGGAGGTTTTGTGAGATACTCCTTGATTTGGTCGAACTCTTCTTGACATGCATTGTCCCATATGAATTAGGTATCTTTCTTAAGGAGCCTATTGAACGGCGCACACTTGTTCGCCTGTTGTGAAATAAAATACCTTATGGCTTGTATGCGACCTTGAAGCCCACAGATTTCTCTGATGTTTTGGGGAGGGGCATTTCAGTGGTGGCTCATAATTTGGACGAGTCCACCTTAATGCCCCTTTGACTTACTATAAAGCCTAGTAATTTTTCAGATTCAACTCCAAAGGAACATTTCTGTGGATTGAGTTTGAGTTGATGTTTCCGAAGTCTTTCGAAAATGATTCTCAGGTTGGTGAGATGATCAGTTCCGGCCTTCGACTTGACTAGAATGTCGTCGACATAGTCTTTCATGATGATAAGCTGGAATATGCTAGTCATTGCTTGTTGATAAGTTGCCCCTGCATTTTTGAGGCCGAAGGGCATGACGTAGTAGCAGTAGGTTTCCCATTGCGTTATGAATGACGTTTTGGTCTGGTCTTCTTCTACCATGAGGATCTAATTGTAGCCTGAGAAGCCATCCATGAAAGACAACATCTCGTGTCCCGTAGTGTTATTGACCAAGGCATCTATGTTTGGTAATGCAAACTTGTCCTTTGAGCATGCCTTGTTGAGGTCTCGACAGTCGACACACACTCGGATCCTCCCATCTTTCTTAGGTACGACCATTATGTTGGCCAACCATTCTGAGTAATCGACGGGGGTAATGAACTTCGCCTGGAGCAGTTTGTCGATTTCTTCCTGAATTTTGAGCTCAAGGTGGGTCTTTTGACCTCAGAAATTCTGCCTTACAGGCTTTGCCCCTTCGTTGAATATTAGGTGATGTTAATGTGGGATCTAGCCTTGACATATCATCGTATGATCAGGCGAAGACATCGCAATATTCCTTAAGAAAGCAAATCATATTTTTCCGCTCCTCAGGAGATAGGGAGGTTCCAATCTTAGTTAACCTTGGGTCCTTCTCAGTTCCTAGGTTAGGTCGATCATCTCTTTGATGATAGCCGTTGGGTCACCATCGAACCTCTTCTTGAATTGCTCAACATGGGAAGTGAGTTCCTCAGGTTGAGAGATTTCTTCAAACTCTTGCCTCTTTTGATCTTCATTTTGGTCGTCAAATTCGTTGTCATGGGTATTATGCACCGTTATTGGGTTATCTTGAGTGTTCACCATTTTTGAAAATTCTTTTTCCTTTTTATCAGTCTTATCATGTTTTGAATTTTCAACATATTTTGAAATAACACAAGAGGTATCCCTTATGGGACTCGTGAGAGAAATGTTAGGGACTAGACGCACAGGGTGGGCCCATCCATTTTTTGGCACCGGGAATTGAAGGTGCCGTTGGTATGCTTCCAGTGATTCTCGAGATAGAGGAATGATCGACCAATTCTGTATCTGGGCTTGTATTGATGGATTAGCACGCTTGGTTGTGTTTGAGCCGATTGTGCACACCTTCATATCCATATCAGCAAAAAGGTCTTCAATTCCCAGTTCTTGTGTGTGCTCAGATGTGGAAGAAGAACTCCCTATCCGTTGCATAATCAAGGATCACCTTTGACAGTTTTGAAGGCCGGGCATCGAGAGGATCAAGGCTTTGAATGCCGCTAGATACAAAGCCCGGATAGGTTGAAGGCTTCATTCGGCTTTGAAATAAGGTGAGAGAACACCCTAGTCCTCTTCGATCCCCGTTTTCAGTTTTTGCTTGGGATGATTTAGAAATTTCCTTAGTCACGCCTTGCCCTTGATTCCCCAAGCCTTGACCTGGTTGGAAGCCTTGGGAGAACAGCGTGTGCTAAGCCTCGAGGGAACCAAAACTGTATCGATATTGACAATGGATAATGTCCTCCATCGATGCGTAAGTTTGTAAGATTTGAGGAACAGGGTCGCCGACCTCTAGACATAAGGTGGCACAATTGGCTTGCTCGAAGGAAGCGAGCGGGATTTCTTCGAGCTCGACCCCTACGACTAGTTTCCCGTTACACATACTAGGATTGAGAAAAGAAGCGGGTTCAACACATACCTTCGAGATGCCGTTTTTAGTCTGAAATTTGAGGCATTGATGGAGTGTAGAGGCGACTACAAGGTTTTCACGTAGCCACGGTCTTCTTAGCAGCATGTTGAATGAAGGTTTTATATCCAAGACATAAAACTTTATCACTTTGACGATATGACTGATCTTGAGTGTGAGAGGCAGTATGCCTTTAGCTTGTCTCTTAGTCCCATCATATGCAGCGATAGTTAGTTGACATGTGCTTCACTGTTTTCATAGGGCATATGTTTAAGGATGCCCCATTATCAACAAGGACTCTCCGTATCTTATATCCTTGCATGAAAATGGTGATGTGTAGAGGTTGGACATGAAAGCGATTGAAGCTGACTTAGATGTCATCGTCCGTGAATACGATTGGCATTGGTGCCATCAGCTAGTTGATCATTCCACACAACTCATCCGACTGTGTGTTGCTAAGGATGTATTTCTTGGAGACGACCTTTTCAACTTGGGCTCTGTGTGCTAGTGAGTTGGCGAGTAGCTAGAGATCTGAGCTTGGATCTTGCTGAGATGAGCTGGTAGATCGTAGGTGGTTGTAGATCATTTAATTTCTTTATTTGGTTCATGATCTACGACCCCTGCTGGTTGTCTAACTTTTGAGGTGTTTCCCATTCTTTCATCGAGAGTATCGACCATCAATTAAATGGGTTTGAATATTCGGCATTTTTGGGTTAGGGAATCAACCTCGCCAGCCTGAAGTTCGATAGGGTCAGCCCTAGCAAGTGTAATGGGAGACTTTGAGGTGTTGGCCCCTTGTTTGGGAGATGACACCTTTTCATTGATTCTGACCATATCGATTTCTAGCTTGTCATCTACGTCATATCGGTCCCACTTTGGTGGATCATCGAAGGTTTGAGGTGAAGGACTTCCTCTTAGAAGGCTCAAAAGATCTTCTTCGGGCTCTTGAAAATGATGATCACAAGCCAATATGAATCGACTGGGATCCTCTGCTTCGTCTCCACTCTCAATCATGTGAATGAGGACGTTCTCTTTTGAGTTGTTTTGAGCTCCCGGCTTTTCAATCGCTGTGATCATAATTTTAGGGAGAGGAATTGCGAAGATACCCATCTTTTGATTAGGTTCTTCGACAAGTTAATTTCTAGGTGGGACAATGATGTCCCCCCTATTGATTAACCCTTGAATCACCCGTTTCAAATACAAATAGTTTTGAGTATCATGAGTATGGTTTTGATATCATTTGCATCACTTGCTCTTATCCGTAACTTGGAATGGTGGTTCAAATGGTGGTGGGAGATAAACCATATTTCTAGCCAGGAGTAATTCTAGCACTTTTTCTAATGGGTCTTTGAGCGGGGTGAAATTATCCTCTCGCCTTTGGTTATTATTTTGAGCGTTGGCTCTAGGTTGACTCCTTCGGTTCTGGTTCTGATTATTGCGTTGAGTAGCTAAACCTTGAACCAGTCTGCTAACGACAATCTCATTGACTTGACCGGCAGCATTCCCCTTTTTTTTGTTTTTGTTCTTATTTTGGGGAGTTGTTATCAGTTTATTATCGGGCTACCCGCTCGATCATGGAGTTGAAAGAGTGGGGGATATGACCTTGGCTGAAGAAGGTCTTGTATTCAGGAGTAGCGTTCTCTAAGGCCATGGAGATTTTGGCGGGGTCTGTTAGTGAACATTCTATGTGCCGCATTGCTGCCTTCCGGAATCGACAGATGAAATCCTCGAAGGATTCTCTTGGGTTTTGTTTCATTGCACTGAGCTCGTCTAAGGAGAGAGGTCTTGGTGTCGACTCGTGGTAGTGAGAGACGAATAGGTTGAACATTTTGTTTGAAGTGATATGTGGTCGAGCGGACATTGTTCTCCGTTGTCAGGTCAAGCCTCACCAGTCAATGTTTGCAAAAATATGGCGTTCACTTGGTTAAGTTAGTCTCGCAAAGCTCGAACGGAGAGGAGGTACGCGTTGATGTGAGTGTCTAGATCACTCTTCCTATTGAACTTGTTTTTAATTATGGGACGACATATCCGAGGGGAAGGTCTTTCATGCCTCTAAGGGTATCATGAACATAGGCATTCAGGGGTAGAATTTCATGCATGCCCATTCTTACAAGCATATCCTGCATTGCTTTTATGGTGCTTTCTTGTTGGGTATTTGGCATGACAGTAGGACCACCAGTTGGTGGGTTCCCAAGCGTAGACTGATGAGTCAAGCCTAGGGGTACATGTTGGCCTGCATGGGCCTGAGATTGATGAGCTGCAGTCACTGGTTGATATATTTGTGCCTAAGGGGCGTACTGACCCAAAGGTGTCGCCACCTGTTGCGAAAATTGCACTGTTTGTTGGACCGGATGAGCTAGAAAGACCGATTGAAGAATCGGCTAACTCGGTTGTGCTAGGGGTTGACCTGTACTATTGAGTTGGTTTGGGATTGACCCGTGAGCTGGGGCATGAACGGTGTAACCTAGGTCAACTAGACTTTTAAGGGCAGCTTGGACGCCCATCTCTCCTAAGGGTCGGTCTAGATTGACACCTCTGCTTCGTACAATGCTCAGGACATCACGAGCTGTACTATGGTGGCTCGAGGTTGGGTTAGATCCCCTAAACCTAGGTGGGTCTTGGTTTTGAGGTCGTTGTGCCTTGGGGTTATCTCGATGTGAGTTCTGAGAATGGGCGATACGACTTGAACTTCTTCCCTCGCTCAACTCCTACTTTGGTTGCCTAAAAGGCTTGTAGGACAACGCCCAGTCGGACTCCTTGACTATTCAAAGTTTTTTGGACGAAGCCAACTTTTCGAGCCACACAATTTTCAGGATTAGGAGTGGATCCTTGAGATTCTACCTCTAATTGAAGGCCTATGCGTTGGATAATGGATTGACCTGAGTTCTGGCTATAATCCCAAGGGATTGCATCATACTAGCTTCTAGGTTTGGACAGGTTAAGCTTAGAATCAAACGTGGAGCGATCATCATAATGGCATTGAGTGACTGACATGGTGATTGCTCTTGGTGGGGTTATAGAATCTAGACTTAGGTAAGATCGAGACTCGATGACTTAAGGTAGACCTAGCCTGACTTTAGGGGCAAAACCTTAACTAAGACTTAGGCTAAGACTAGACTAGATGAAACTTGCTAGACTAAAAGGGTTTTGGTTCAGACCCTGAGCTAGGGTAAGCTTAGTCTAGCTCTAGAGATAATTCTAAGCTTAGAGCTATGCTAGAACCTATACTAAGATATATACTAGAAAGGTACGAGTCTTGATTCGGACTAAGAGTAGGTCTAGGTTTAGAATAGGGTGTGAGCCTAGTTCGGACCTGGACTGAGCTGGGTGCAAGCCTAGGATTGGACCTAGAGGGTTGTGAAGATCAAACCGGTGTGGACTCGGACTGGATCAAGGTTGGTTTAGGCACGAGCCCCTGGCTCGGGCCAAAAGAGGGCTTAAGTTTGGACCTGGGAGTGAACCTGGTTCGGATCTGGGCTAAGCTGGATATAAGCCTGAACTTGGACCTAGAGAGTTTTGATGATCAGATCAGGTGTGGACCTGAACTGGATCAAGTTGAGTGAGGAACGAGCCTTCTGCTTGGATTAAGAAGAGGCCTAAGTTCGGACCAAGGCAAAACCTGGTTCGGACCTGGGCTAAGTTGGGTACAAGCCTGAACTTGGACCCAAAGGGTTCAGCTTGAACCAAAAGTGGGTCCGGACTGAGATCTATGATTAACCAATAGAAATAAGGAAGCAAGTACATGAAAACGTTTGACCTAAATTATAGGTAGGCTTAGCTTGAGAGTGGGTTCCTAACTATTAAAATGCAGCTAGGAAGATATAGGTCCCCACATAGGTGCTGGCCTCCTGTTATAGAATGTTCACTAGGTCCTATTATACCCAGAGTTTCTTTGAGGCAGAGGATTGTGAAGGGGATCTCACAGTTAAAGTTATGCGAATCCCAACTGCCTTGTCTCTCAAAGCTAGGTTCCCCTCACGCTGTTAATGCAGATTTTGGGGGTTTCTAAAATATTTTTTTGCTGGTTTCTCGAGTATTCCTGGTTTGGTGTGTGCTGGAGTGTGCAAAGAAGCACGCAATAAAAAATAATTTTCAAGCACACAATGCACACAAAACAAGAAAGAAAACAAGTGAGCGCTCAGCACTGATCGTGCCTAACGATGCACGCTTCGAAGCGCAACTCACTCGAAGCACATTATAGATGGAGGGGCAAGCAACCCCTAAGAAAGTACAGTCACAATAGTGAGACCAGGCACAGTTCATGCTAAGTCGAGCGCGGCCTGAGTCGAGGATGACTCGAACGAGACACGGTTCAGGAAGGGTGCAAGTAACGCTATTTTTTTTTTTTCTAATTAATTTTTTTAATCTTTTTAAATTTAATGAAACACAGTTAATCAAGCATGGTTAAATTAGGGAAAACATTATTTCAATCAAAATTAACAAACTAAAATAAAATCAAAAAGTCAGTAACAAAACAGACATATTTGAAGAAAAATATATTTTTTATATTTTTAAAAAATTTATCTTAAGGTAAAAATTGATGAACAAGAAGAAAAACCCCTCAGGAAGAGGTCTGTGGGGTCCCAAAAGTTTTCTAGAACCACTGCAACTGGGCGACACTGCTGGTGTCGCCCTTGCAGGTTGGACGACATTGCTAGTGTTGCTCAAAAAAATAGTATTTTTTATTTATTTTTTATTTTTTTATTATGAATTTTGTTGAAATAAAGTTATAGTAAACTTTCTAAAGTAGGGAAAACAATATTTATGATAAAATAAATTAAAACAGAGTAAAACATAAAAGTGCAAATAGAACAGACTTGTATCTAGTAAAAATTTTTTTTGTATTTTTAAAAATTTTATTTTAACATGAAATGTTTTGAACAGTAACAAGAGAGGTTCTGGAACAATACTGAAAAGTTTCAAAATATTTTGAAACTTCTAAATTTTGGCGACACGGGGAGTGTCGCCTTGGATCTGGGCTGCACTGGTGGTGTCGCGTGGGTGACATTGCTAGTGTCACCCAAGACAGATAGGTTCTGGTCACAAAATTTCTTGGGATATTTTGTGAAACCCTGGGTTCTGGTCACAACAAATTCTTGGGACCTTTTGTGACTGAAAATAGTGAAAAACTGTGAATAAAAATCGTATTTTGGCGCTTAGATCAAGCTTGAAATGCCCCATAGTGGACGCCAAACTGTTTACCATGCAAAATCTAACAGAACTTCCAACAAAGATATCTCTGATCTTGACACCTTAAACTGATGAAAAAGATGTGGTAGAGAAAGTGGGACAAATCGAATTCAGATTTGAGGCCAGATCTGCCCAGAAACGAGCAGATCTGCTCTTAGATCTGTGGCAGAGCCAGCATGATCCAAAACATCAAAGCATGATTTCAAAGAAATAAACAGATCAAAATAATAAAAAGAAGATAAAAAATATTAAAAGAAGAAGAAATAACAGAGAAGAAAATAATTCCAAGCCGGGCTGGATGGCCCGGACTCCCGAGCCTTCGGGGGCTGCCCGTATCAGCACCAGCATCCTCTTTGCCTCTCTGATTTGGATGTTGACCAGCAGATCTCTAGTATAGGAGAGTAGTTGTGCCCTAAAGATAGTTTAAATCTAGGGTTGTTGTGCCTTAGGTCAAGGTTTTTCATGCTTAAGGTTAGGGTTAGGGTTTTCTCAGCTAGAAGTTTGTTTTAGAGTTTCAATCCTCTTCCAGGGTTTCCCTCTCTCTCCCCTCAAATGGCCACGAAAAGATATCTTATTGGGATCAAGGATCTGTTGGGAAGGATATCTTCTCATAACCAACAGATCCTCCAGTCAAAGATGTCAATTTTGGGGATTCGGATTTGGGCGACATGCGTAGTGTCGCCCAAGAAAAATGGTAAAAAAATGTACAAAAGGTCAAGAAAATCAAAGCTTAAAAGAAAATTTTTAATTTGGGGTGAAAGGGGCTGGGCAACATTGGTAGTGTCGCCCAAGTCTGGGTGACACGAAGTCTGGGCGACACCACTCGTGTCACCCAGTCTAGGCTGAATGACAATCAAATTTTGTCCAAATTAAATAATTCTACTTCAGGTGTGTTCCTCAGCCTTTTGTGAAGCTCTCAGAGAAAATTTGGGTCAAAAGGAGTTTTTTACTATTGTTAATGATTTTTTTGGTAAAACAGGGCGTTTGCAGGATTCTGGGTGAAAACAGGGTATTTACTGGGTTTTGGGTAGGCAGATTGGTTCTGGGCCACAGTGTAGGCTATGTGAACTATAGATTTGGGTTTACTAGGAAAATGTGGTCCTAAGTGTTCAGAAAACCACAGAATTTTCCATATTTAAATTGGGGTGTCTACAACCTTGGTCCCTTATTCCTTTCACATCAATTAAGGTTTATAACCTATGACTGATGTCTTTGTGGCTAAGGACGACGTCCGACCTTGGTCCCGTATTCCTTTTATATGGCCCAAGGTTTCAAACCTACACCTAATGCCTTTGTGGCTTAGGAAGAGGTCTGACCCTTGGTCCTTTATTTCTTTCATATGGCTCCAGGTTTCCAACCTACGTCTGATGCCTTTGTGGCTCTGGACGAGGTTCGGGCCCTTGAACTCAAAAGGCAGCTATTGCTCCTATTAGCCCAACAAGCAGGGTTAGTGTATGCTAAGCACAGATCCGAGGCTTGATAACCAAATGCACGAAGCATTCGACCTCATGGCCAAAATTCACCATGGAAGATCTAAAGAACGTGATGAGAATCTTTGATCCCTTGACCAATACCCCATGGATAGTTCAGTCAGAATCTGGATAAATGGTAAACGAAGTTGAACAGAGTCCAGTGAAACTCCTTCATGAAGTATTGGATCTGAGGCAACCCCTGTGACCAGATGATTAGAAGTTGAAGCCAGAGATATACCCTCGAAGCATCAACCCCAATCAAAAGGATGAGATTAACCCTGAAATCACTGAACCTTCTTCCCATCATTAGCAAATGATTAGGGAAAATGTTGTGGTTAGAACGAATGAACGAAATGATAAAACAAAAAAAAACGAGGATGAAAAACAGAGCAAAATCCTTAGCTAAATCAAAAGGAGGGATGACTCACCTTGGATATTCTGATTTAAAGGATCAATGTTGGAATACCAAAGCTTTGTAAACTACAAGAGTTGTTTGAACCAGGGATTGAGTATTCCTCAGAAAATCAAAAGATGCCAAATGCCAAATAGTAAGGTTGGCTTAAAGCTTCCACTGAAAGCTTGGCTTAAAGCTTCCTTGAATGAACAAGCAGACGAAGTTTTTAGGACCCAAGGATTGTCCTTAAGCCACTAAGATGCAGAAGGTTGACAAAGATGCAGAAGGTTCTTTTAAGAAGTTGCAGAAGGATCTCTTGAAAGAGATGCAGAAGATCTACCCAAAAAATAATAATAGAAGGCTACCGAAAATGGTTGCGTAAGGTAGAGGATTTTTGAAGGTCGAAGTTGAGGATAAAATGATGAAATGAGATGGATGTTTTAAAGAGGGATATGACGCTTGGCCTCCCTGTATCGCAGACCAAAATTTCTGATAGTGGGATAATGATGGCTAAAATGCATTTTCTTAAAATACCTCTCAAGGAATGCAAAAGACCTTTTGTATTATTAGTATGTTAGTCGATTGCCTTTGGCATTATTTGAGATGTAAGGGTAAAAGTTTTGATTTTTGAAATCAATCTTATCTGGCATCAAACAAGCAAGAGATGAGAACGTGAACAGTTGGCGTATAGAGTGATATGCATATCTAGTAAGTAGAAAAATTATGAAAAATTATGCAGCATAGCCACAAAATCAGATAAAAACAGGGAGCTTCATTGATGAGAAGGTGAGACTCAGCTCTTATATATATAAGAGAAAAGAAAAAAGGAATAAGAAAAGATGCTTCGCCGGGTTATGCTTTGAGGCAATACTCTCCAAAGCGGATCATCCTGCTGACCCTAGCTAGCTTTCGCCTTACATAGGAGACGAGGTCCTTCACACGCTTGACTTCTCCTCAATAGAAGTCAGGCATGTTTTGGTGGTGCTTTGCTTCCCGATGAAGCCGGACCACCATCTCCCTAAGGCTCGCGATCTCCCTGGACTTTGGGTTTAGCATCATTCCGACCTCCAAGATCTCCTCAGGGGACATAGCAATGTTATCAGCAGCAACCTCCTTTGAAGAAGAGGCTAAGCCCACAACAAGGAAAGTTGCAGGGTGTTCTCATTTGCCCTCACCCCCATCTACGACTAAAGGAGTATTGGTGGTACACTCCTCATTGCCACGAATGGTAGCAATAAGGTCAAGGTCAAGAGAGATGGAGAGATATCGAGGGGGAATAGGGGAAGACAAGCTTAAAAGGTGAAAGGTCAGATAGCATTGGGAAGATGAACTGACGAGACTCAGGTAGCCGACGGATTTATAAAACCCCATGGAGAAGCCGAGGGGTATTTTCCCCATAAGTGATGATGGGCGTGTTGAGAAGTGGGGATAAGATGATTATTTGTTCCCACATTTAATTAAGACGACTGGAATAAGGCGTGCATGCGCCACCTTCATGAAGAGGATGTAAGACATACGACAGCAATGAGTCCACTCGAGATTCACCGAACGCTACACACCTTTTGAGGTTCTCTCATGAGTGAATCGTCCGTGGCAGTTTTGTTGGGTGTAATTTTAGTCTTATGCAAAAACTAGATACATTCCAATGAACACTTGACAAAGATTGAGATGGAAATGACCATTAGATAAAGTTATTAACAAGCTTTGCCTTGAAGGTATATTGCTTAGTCCCCATATAAGACTAAATATGTTATAAAAGAACTCTTAATTGAAGACATACAACAAAGATGATAATGTATGCTGTATGGCTATCCTTAATGGATGGTCAGAAAGGAGCATGGTTCTTAATGGCACCACTCAAACGTTACGTTGACGATCATTCATTTAATATTCAATCATTACAATCATCAGCATTCACATTCACTATTCAAATATTACCCACTCACTCCTTAGTTCACCTACTCCCAAAATAGAGGCCCTATCCATCAGGCTAAGCCAATCCCATTACTTAGGACCTCTACCATACCTCAAAAGGGAGGGAAATGACAAGTGGATAAATCCACTTCGTAATTCTCTCATATTCATGCACACGGTCCCCAGCGGGCATTGGGGTTTTCGATAGGTACTTACTTTGCAAGGCATCAGTCATTAATCTCATCATATAAATTTTGGGGGTTGCGACCCTCCCATTCTATTTTCACCTAATCCCATCGTATCATTTAGTGAGTTAGGGAACATTGCCGGCATCAATTTTCTCAGTGTAACAGTATCCACTACGGATGGGTGTCCTATCGCGTAGCATGTAGTATCAGTATAACAAGATCCACTACCAATGGGTTCCCCATCGCGTGGTAGCTAGTACCATAGTGCCATAACAGAATAGTACCCACTACCAAGGGGTGTCCCATTGCGTAGCGGTCATTATCACGACAATATATCATTCTCAAGCATTTAATTAATTTACGTCAAATACTTCAAATTTTCATCATGCAAAGTTTGAGTCTTACTCAAAACTATCCAACAGTCACATAACAATATGATACCCAGCATAAAACACTCATTATATGAGAACTATCACATTGTATTTATGCTTAGCAATTAACATTAACATTACGGCACTTGTCAAGTAACATTTGTCATGGAACTATCACAATAGCATGACATTTATCAATTTTCACACGACGCATAGTTGCATAGCACCGTTCACATAACACTATGGCATTTATTATTCGTCACATGAAATTTATCACATAGCACTCACGCTTATCGCTTATCAAAGATAACACTACACCACTTGAGGTGCTTAGTGAGTAATCTAGTAAAAGGTAACACAATACGCGTATAAGACTAAAATTTCTGGGGAATGTAATGGTGACATACCCCTTTTCTCGAGGACGTAACTCCCAATCTAGGGAGAATCTCAAAATGGTTCAAACATGAAACTTTAAATTTACATGTGGATCTTCAAATATGGTAGTGGTTTAAAGATGTTTAGAGGATGTTTGATAGATCAAAAGCTCGACATAAAGTGAGTGACAATAGTAGGATTTCCTGCAACTATGAATAGTGACATACCTTCATATTTCAGGACACAACTCTCGATCTACGGGGAATTTCAAAATGAGGTTAACATGCAATTTTAATCTCATTCATCACTATTTCAAATGGTAACTGTTTGGAAGTGATTAGACATCGTTTGATAGGCCAAAAGCTCTACTCAATATAGGTGATAGTTGCTGGAAATTCCAACAACTATGGGTGGTGATATACCCTATCATTTTGGGGCATATCTCTTGATTTATATGAAATTTTAACATAGTACAAAAAGAAACATTGTAGTAGATAAGTATATATTTCATTAAAGACTGATTTGATACCATTTGGACATCATCTGGTTACTTAAAATTTTGGAACAAGAACCATCACAGTTCTTGGAAATTTACTTTTTGCAAGTTTGAAATGCTTCAATTAAAATACAACCTTTCATAAGCCAAGATAAGCTTTGGTGTAATCCTCATTCATGTTAAACTAAACTTGCAAGTGGGCTACTCCATGAACTTAACAAGTTTATTAGCAATACTCAATCAATCCTTCAATCCTCATTGCAATTTAACTACATCCATACGTTGTACTTTATCATTTTCTTCATCTTTATTCCTTGAAATCTATTACTACCAAATTAATTGATGCACGATCCCTAAACCTACTTACATGATGCTCACGGTATCTTCAAACCTCCCACTCGTAGGCCTCCTCAAGATCCAAGTGAGGACTTCTCCAAAGGGAATAGTTCACTCTCACTCTCACTCTCACTCTCACTTTCACTCCGCTACTTTACCCGTGCGGCGTTGCTCTTATACACACACGATGCTAGGCCTCTTCTACTACCCTATTGCCATGCTCGTCTCATGACTGGGAAAATTCATGGTCCTTAAATCATTTCCCCCTTAAAAAAGATTTTCAAAATCACACCGTTATTGATAAAAAAAGGTGGGGGTACTTCTCCCGGATTTCATCCTCCCGTTCCCATGTTGATTCCTCTCTTAAATGATATTGCCATTGTACACGGACCAGGGGGATTTCTTTATTGCGTAAGACCTGCACTCTCCTTTCTAATATCCCAATTAGTTGTTCAACATAGGTCAACTCTTCCCTGATCGGGATTGGTTCGTACTCCAAAACATGGGACGAATAAGTTGATATTTTCTTAGCAGTGATACATGAAAAATATTGCGAATGTTGGCCAATCAGGAGGCAGGGCAAGCCGGTTTTCCATGGTCCCAACTCTTCCTAGGATTTCAAAAGGCCCAATGTATCGCATGCCCAATTTTCCTCTTCTGCCGAATCTCATTATGCCCTTTGTCGGTGATACCTTTAGGAAGACTCGATCACCTACTTCAAACTCTAGGTCTCTCCTACGATTATCAGCATAAATATTCTGCCGACTTTGGGCTATCTTGAGCTGCACTAGAATTAAGGCAATCTTCTCAGAGGTTATTTGAACAATTTTGGGCCCCAATAATTTCCTTTTGCCCATCTCATCCCAACATACATGCGATCTACACTTTCTTCCATATAGGGCCTCAAAAGGTGCCATTTGAATATTGTTTTGGAAGCTGCTGTTGTAGGCAAATTCTACTAAAGGAAGATGGTCCTCTCAGCTCCCTTTAAAGTTAGTAACACATGCCCTTAACATGTCTTCCAATGTTTGAATGGTTCTCTTTGACTGCCCATTGATCTGAGGGTGAAAGGTAGTGCTAAAGGTAAGTTTGGTTCTTATGGCTGATTGCAGACTTACTCAAAACCTCGAGGTGAACCTGGTGTGCCTGTCGAACATGATGCTGATAGGTATACCGTGCAACTTCACAATTTCTCTGATGTATAATTGGGCCAGCTTATTCAGGGTATAGGTCATGCGGACCGGTAAGAAATGATGAGCTTTAGTTAATCGGTCCACGATAACCCAAATACTATCATGCCCCGCACGTGACCTTGGTAATCCGGAAAAAAAATCCATTGTAATGTGTTCCCATTTCCACTATGGTACGGGCAATGGCTGTAACAGTTCGACGGGCTTCTGATGTTCTGCCTTCACTTGCTGACACGTCAGACACTTAATGACAAATTGTGCCACCTCCCTCTTCATGTTGTTCCACTAGAAGATCTTTTTCAGATCCTGGTACATCTTTGTGCTCCCTGGGTGTACCATGTAGCAGGAGTGGTGTGCTTCTTTTAAAACAACCCTATTATGACTTTTTGGCTTAGGGCGTCGGCTACCACGTTAATCTTACTTGGATGGTAATCAATTGTACAGTCGTAATCATTCAGTAAGTCCTTCCATCTTCTTTGTCTCATATTTAACTCCTTTTGGGGAAATAGGTACTTGAGGCACTTGTGATCCGTGAACACCTTAAATTGGGCCCTATAGTGGTAGTGTCTCCAGATCTTTAACTCAAATACTACAGCCACAAGCTCCAAGTCATGAGTTGGATAGTTTTGCTCATACGGTTTCAACTGTCTAGGGGCATAAGCAATGACCTTACCTCTCTGCATGAGTACAGATCTAAGCCCTTTATGGGATGCATTAGTATAAACCACAAAGTCCTCATTTCCTTCAAGCAAGGTCAGTATTGAGGCTGTGGTTAGTCTCTTCTTAAGTTCCTGAAAGCTTTTCTCACAGTCCTCATACCACATAAATATCACCTTCTTCTGGGTCAGCTGAGTAAGGCAGCACTATCTTTGAGAATCCCTCTACAAAGCACAGGTAGTATCCGCCTAACTCAAAAAAACTACGACTTCAATCTTAGAGGGGTCGATCGTGATCCGATCCTTAGAAATGATGTGACCCAAGAAGGCTAAGCTGTGGAGCCAAAATTCACTCTTACTTAGTTAGCATACAGTCTTTCTGACTTTAAAGTTTGCAAGACTGTTCTCAGATGCTGCTCATGTAGTTCCCAACTTTTTGAATATACCAAAATATCATCAATGAAGACCACTACAAAATTATTTAAGAAGGGTCAGAACACTCTATTCATCAAATCCATGAACACCGTAAGGGTATTGGTTAACCCGAACTGCATTACAAGGAACTCATAGTGACCGTATCGAGTTCTGAAAGAAGTCTTTGGGATGCCTCCCTCCTTGACTTGTAATTGGTGATAACCCAATCGGAGATCAATCTTTGAAAACACTTGGGCCCCTTGGAGCTGGTAAAAAAGGTCATCAATTCTAGACAGGGGATACCTATTCTTCATTGTTACTTGGTTTATCTGCCTATAGTCGACGCACAGCCTTAAGGACCCATCCCTCTTCTTCACAAACAGGACTGGTGCACCCCAGGGTGATACGCTGGGTTAGATGAATCCCTTATCCAACAATTCTTACAACTGTTCTTTCTACTACTTCAACTCTATTAGAGCCATTCTATACGGGACTTTAGAAATAGGAACTATGTTGGGGACTACATCTATCTCAAATTCAATCTCCCTTACTGAAGGTAGGGACGGTAACTCTTCTAGAAACACTTCAGGGTACTCTCTTACTATTGATATCCCTTCTAGCTGAGACTGGATGCCCTGATTTTCAACCACATAGGCTAGATACCCTTCACACTTCTTAACCAGGAGCTGAGAAGCCTGGAGAGCATAGATAAAGTGCAAAGGGGAAGTATCCTTGGTGCCCTCAAAGTGTAGCTTAGCTTGGTCAGGGCGTCTAAAGGTCACCGTCTTTTCGTGGCAATTGACTGTGGCATGATGTGTGTACAATCAATCCATGCCCAGAATAACATCAAAATCCTGAATCTCGGAGAATCAAGTCTACAAGCAGGTCACACTCATCAATAGCAATTCCACACTGTCTATACACTCCATTAGTTTCCATAGAATCCCCCACAGTGTGCTTGTTACTAGAGTAAAATCAAGACATGCGGGCTTAACATTTAGATAACAAGCAAAATGAGGTGCAACAAAAGAGTGAGAGGAACCAGGGTCAATCAAAGCTTTAACTTTAGCACCGCAAATAGAAAGTGTACCTTTGATCAAGGTAGACGCCTTAGCTTCTTTCTCGGTGAGGGAAAATACTTGTCCTTACATCTTTGGCCGGTCCTCTGTCTTCATCATAGGGAAAACCTTAACCCACTGGCCGAGCTTGCCACACTTGAGGTACACATTTCACTTCTTGTAACATTCAACGGTAGTGTGGTTGTCCTTCCCATAATGAGGGCAGAAAGGGCGTCAATCATTCTCTCTGTTCAGGAAATTATTCTGGGCCGTCTGGTTACATTGGTAAGGACCTCCTCTAACATCCCCCCTTGGAAATTGTCGGGGCTTCTTCCCAGAGTTTCTTGATGAAACGGGCTTCATCTTTTCTTCCCTTCTTGATCGATGGTCCTTGCAGTCTCTCTCAATCTTTAGAGTGAGGTCTACTTATGAGGCGCATGACTTAAGGTTGCCCAACAATACTCTCCCTCTAATGTTCAGCCGCAGGCATCTTTCAAAATAGCTGCGTGCCTCTGTGGTAATGATGTGAGGTATGTATCTAGAAAGCTCTGTAAATTTAGCGACGTATTGCTCCATTAACATACCCCCTTGCTGAAGCTCAATGAACTCTACTTCCTTCCTCTCCCTGACGAAGTCTAGGAAGTACTTCTTATTGAATGCCTTCAGGAAGTTATCCTAAGTGGTCTCGGCTCCCGACTCTCTCCAAGATTGCTTCATTGAGTTTCACCAATATTCAGCCTCTCCTTCCAACATAAAGGCTCCCAACTTGACTTTCTACTCATCCGAGTAGTGCAACACTTTTAGAATCTTTTTTATCTGTCTCTTCTACCTCTCGGCCTTTTTTACTCCTCCTTGCCCCAAAAAGGGTGGGGTTGCCAGCCTTTTAAATCTTTCTATCAGGCCACTGTCATTTTTCTCTGGGGTGGGGGTAGACTGACCTGGCATCGAGTCCTTCATCATTTGGGTCATTGCCTCGAGAGTCTTGTAAAACTCACCGAGCATCTCGGTGTTCTCATTTTGGAACTCTCTTTGTTGGCACGAGCCCTCGGCATCTTCATCCTAGCACAGGAGCACTCAGTCACTAATCTATCCTAAATCTATTCTAAGGACTCTTCCAAAATCCCTTTAGGCCAAGAATCCTATCCTGGCTGCTCTAATACCATAATTGTCGTATCCCCTCCCCCGATTCCTTTACCATGTGCGATGGAGGGCGATCGAGTGCGGGTTCGTATTCCCAAGTGTAGCTCAAGTCACTCAGGTCATATTTGACTCAACGCCATTATATCGGTAATCAAAGGAAACCATGGCAAAGAACTCTAAGTGCAGATAAATATTTAAAATTGGAAGGATCCAAATACCAATAAAAATGTACTACATCAACTTCTTTCAAAAATATTATACTTGAGTCTGGGGCACCAGGGCCTGATATTACATTTTTTCCAAAATAAACAAAATTTAGGGCTAAACTGCCCGACCACTTATAAGATATAAATTTCTTCTCAAGTGAATAAGGCTTCAACTCCCAACTGCAAAACACGAGCTTCTTTCCCTCGACCTGGTGCTGTCAATCTACAAGAGGGGAGATACATGGGGATGCGCTATAGAGCCCAGTAAGTAGATCTAGGTGCTATGCATCATTAATGAGTCTATTCATGCATCATAAGCTGTTCTTCTAATTATAAGAAGTCATAATACAACAATCATGTAAATCAGTAATCAGATCAATGCATCAATTATACACATTATATCAAATGTCAGTTATCATTCAATCATTACAATCATCAGCACTATTCAAATATTACCCACTCACTCATTAGTTCACCTACTCCCGAAGTAGATGCCCTATCCATCAGGCTAAGCCAATTCCATTGCTTAGGACCCTTATCGTACCTCAGGAGGGAGGGCAATGACAAGTGGATAAATTCACTTCGTAATGCCCTCATACTCATGCACATGGTCCCTAGCACCCATTGAGGTTTTCGATAGCCACTTACCTTGTAAGGCATCACTCATTAGTCTTATCATATAAATTTGGGGGTTGCGACCCTCCCATTCCATTTTCACCTAACCCTATCCTATCATTTAGTGATTTAGGGAACACTATTGGCATCAATTTTCTTAGTTAACAGTATCCACTATCGATGGATGTCCCATCGCGTAGCATGCAATATCAGTATAATAGTATCCATTACCGATGGGTGCCCCATAGTACCACAGTGCCATAACAGAACAGTACCCACTATCAATGGGTGTCCCATTGCATAGTAGTCATTTTCATAACATTATTTCATGCTCAAGTATTTGATTCATACATGCTAAATCTGTGCCTTATGCCAGATACTTCAAATTTTCATCATGAAAAGTTTGAGTCATACTCAGAACAATCCAGCTGTCACATAACATTATGACAGTTAGCATAAAATACCAATTATAGGAGAGCTATCACATTGTATTTACGCTTAGCAATCAACATTAGCATTTCGACACTTGTTATGTAACATTCGTCATGGAGCTATCACAGTAGCATGACAATTATCAAAATTTACACAACACATAGCTGCATAGCATCGTTCACATAACTGTTTATAGTGCAAAATCAAAGAGATCCTTAAAGGAAGATCCCTCATATCTGAACACCACAAACTGAATTTTAAAAACAAATTATACAGAATGTGGGGAAAATTGAATTCTGATCTAAAGCCAGTTCCGCCCAGAAACGAGCGGATCTGTTCTCAGATCAGTGGCATCGCCAACATTGATCCGACTATGAAACACAAAATAAAAAGCAATAAAAAATAATCTAATCTAATTAAAATGAAATAAAATCAGAAAATAAATAATAAAAGAGTAAGAAACGATACAGAACAGGGCCAGATGGTCCGAGACTCTTGAGCCTTCTGGGGCTCACCCATATCAGAACTGGTCCTCTTTTGTCTCTGTGAGTCAGATATTCATCAGAAAGTCTCTAGTTGAAGATGGGTGGTTGTGCCCTAACGGTAGATCTAGGGTGGTTGTGCCCTAGGTCTAGCGTTTCTAAGACTTAGGTTTTCACTCAGGAGGCTCAGGTTCTTGAAGCAGTCTCTAGAGTTTTCTTTTCTCTTTTGTAACTCTCTCTATTGTTTTTTTTCTCTCTGATCTCTATTTGTTCTCTTCCTTAGGGTTCTGGTCTCTTAGATTTTTTATTTCTATCGGCTATATCTTAGGGTTTGGTCACTCTCTTCCCAAAGGACCATGAAAAGAGGGTTTATAGGGGTCAAAATCTGCTGGGGAGGATATACTCACATAACCAACACGTACTTATCCAAAAAAATGGGTTTACTAGGTTATGTGTGATCCTAAGCATCCAGAAAACCATGGAATTTGCTAGATTTAAAATGAGGTGTCTACAGTTGACCCTCTTTGGCACTCCTTGTCCTTCGAGGGACAGGTGAGTGGCAAAGAAGTAGATACTTTAGCGTTCCCTGTTCTTCAAGGGGCAGGTGACGTCAAAGATTTCTTCCTGAGGTCATGTGGTCAGAGGGCACACCAACTATCTCTCCAAGTCATTGCTCTCATCGAGCTCACCCACCTATGAAATTTTTCCTCCTAGAGTTTTCGGTGTGAGATGTCGATGAGTTACACAAGCTTGAAACGCGAGTTTGATTTTCTGGCCATGCAACTTAACTTCAGGGGTTTGCAGTTCAAAAATATTTAACCTTGACATCTTCTTTGATCTCCTTAGGGTTTCTTAAGGCTGTCTATAGGAAAGGCTTTCTATAGGAAGAGACTTGTTTGGTCGAATCCAAAGTAAGAGACGAGGCAGCAACGTAGCAATCACGGTAAACACGGTACTCATCATGTACCAGTGTCCAAGCTCCTTCGTTTTAAAAGATGTTTTAGAAATTTTGAAGATAGGAGGAGATTTGAAATAGAACCCGGAGCAAGGACATGTTACAATTTTAACCAAGAAATTGAAGTTTTAAAAAACACAAGATATATAGTAAAAAATTTGAAGAGAGAAAGATATTTCAAAAAACAAGGTTGGTTAGCAGTTTTAATTCCTGCAACCATAGAGCCCTCTAAGCAGTTTAACGTCATGCAGTGATGGATGGTGGAGTCGGTAGTTATACTCATACGACTGTGGAGTTTTTATTTATATATATATATATATATATATTTCCTGCTGCCCTTGTTGGGGGGTGGTTCTCTTTTAATGTAGGTCTTACAGTTTAACCATTTGTGACCCTTTTGATGGACCCTATGTGGGGGTATCGGGTCCTTGCTTAAATCTTTTGGATGAGAAATCATCAAGTATTTCTTTATCTTCCAACCTCAGCTCTTGTGTTGCAATTCAAGGAGAGTTCTCTGGAGTTTCGAGTGAAAACATAGTCTTGAAAATACAAGATATTGTCCTTGGGTGTTTAGAATCTCTTTGGATTTTTTATTTCGTTCCTCCATCACTCACCTTTTGAAGTTGCAGATGATCTAGGTCCTTAACAATGTTCCGTCAGGCTAATGCTTATTGATTTTCTTTTAACACCACTTTGACTCAGGGGGAGGAAGAGAAGATGTTTAGAGAGAAGAGACTTTGGAGAGTAGAAGGAAGGAGAGAACTTCTTCTTTTTCTTCACCCTAGGGTCCCTTTCGGGTGTTCAGCCCGGTAGCCTTTTTTCCAACGCTTGGGGTCCTTTCAGACTTTCAGGTCAGCGGAATTTTTTTTTTTTTTTTTCTCACTCTGAGGTCCTTTTTGGGTGTTCAACCTGGTAGCCTTTTTTCCAATGCTTGAGGTTCCTTTCGATTTTTCAGCCCAACGGATTTTTTTATTTTTATTTTGAAGAAGAGAACAACAACAAAGGAAGATGAGGATGAGGGAGAAGAGTCAAAGGTGCCCCTATTTTTTTTAGCAAATCTCCTTAAGATCATGTAAGAATTCGATCATTTTTCCCTCTTCCAAGTGGCAGGGAGGTTCTAATATTGGTCTTCCTTTGATTTTCCTAGACACAGGTTGACATCTAAAATCTCTTTGACAATGGTTGTTGAATTTTCGTTGAACGTTTCCTTTAAACTGCTCCACTTGAACCTTGATTTGAGACTAAAAATCACTCTCAATTTCAAAATCCCTTAGCCTTTTGTATGGACGGATAGGCTCCTCGGGGTGTCTTGTTAATGGAGTACTTCATGTTACACATTAGGCGTTAATGCCTTTTGAAGTGTGATGGATGGATGCCTCATTTGGTTATTTGCAAGGGGTGAGTGATCACCCGACTCCTTTTCGTTAATCTTTTTCATTGTAAATTTCGAATTGCTTTTCGGAGGTTAACTCCATGGTAGGATCCTTTTCAGTGCTTGAGCTTAAGTAAAACTCTCGCACAAAAGGAGTGGTTGAGTTGGTACTAGATGGCCTTACGACATGTTGGGAGTCAACGAAGAAGGGTTCAGTCTCATTAGTTGCCCCTATTGTATCCTCTCCATGAGAGGAGTTTGCCCTTATTGAATATTTTGTTGGGGTTGCCCCTGTAGGGTTTTTTGTTCCGTTGGGAACTTGTTCTTTACACGATGAATTCTCTTGATATGGTGGTGCTCCAGTTATCCGAGTTTTGCTCATGTCGTGAATGACGTTTAAAGAGCCTACCTCCTGAGTAGGTAACATGATCGGATTTTCAATATCCAATTCTTGATCCTAGATTGGCGGATCATTCAAGAACTCTTGTGAAGGTGGCCCAGGTGGGCCCCTTAGAATTTCCAAAGGTTCGAGCTCTATCAACTTTAGTGAAGATGCCGAATCTTTGGGAATAGTCAAATTTGGGCTCTTTTCTTTTCCATCATCTATAACTGGGTTCACCTCGAGAGGTGACTTGGTTAAATCTTCTAAGCTTGGCTCCTCATCCTATATAGGTGGGTTGGCCAAGAAGTCTGGTGAAGGTGGCCCAGGTGGGCCCCTTAGAATTTTCAAGGGTTCGAGTTCTTTTAATATTTGAGGTGTTGGCCCCTTATTTGGACGCGTAATGGGAGACTTTGGGATGTTGACCACTTGTTTGGAAGATAATCCCTTCTCGATCTGGATCACATCAATTTCTGAAATGTCATCCTCATCATATTGATCCCACTTAAGTGGGTCGTCAAGGTTTTGAGGTGAAGGGCTTCCTTTTAGAACTTGCTCATTTGCCCCCTCACGAGTTATTGTCCCAAAATTAATGTTTTTCTTGTCATCATGGGCTTGGGAATCCATAGCTTCAAAATCTTGGTTGAGCTTATGCCCGAGTTCATATTGCTCTTGCGAGTATGACTCATTACCACACACGTATGAACCATTTATTGTATTAACTTGAAAGTACGGGTTGAAGGGTTCATATGCCCTAGTGTGACTCTTGATGATGGGGATATCTTGTGCCACTTTTGGGAGTATATCTTGGAGTGGAATTCCATTTGCAATACCCCTATCTTTTCCCCTTTATTCGGTTATGGCCTTGGAGCTAAGATCATCCTCACTGCTTTGATCTTGAGTATCCTTAGTCATTAACTCCTGGGTGAGGTTATGCTCTCTTTATTCTTGATTTACTGGACTTTCCAGTTAATTTCTTCTTGTGCTCCAAGGTCTTTGTGGATGTTCTTCGGGTTTGGGCACAGCTTGTGATTCTCTTAAGTTAATCAGGTTGACATCAGAATTGTTTGTCAAAGCATCTAGAGTTTCTGATTTTTCTATGTCATCAGCCTCTTTCTTTCTGACACTTATCATGCCATTATCAATGAGGTCCTGAACTCTATGTCTGAAAGCTCAACATTCCTTAGTGCTATGGGCATAGTTTTGATGCCAATCGCACCATCGAGATGTATCGCCTCCATGGAAAGGAGGAATCTTGGCTGTTGTCGGTAATTCTATGAGCCTTTTCTTAAGAAATTTCTTCATGACATCGATCATAGGCTCATCAATGGGAGTGAATTCCCTTGGTGTGGAAGTCTGCATTCTCCATGTGGTAGAATGAATTTTGGTCTTCTCTTATGAATGATTTGTGGAAGGGTTGTTTTTCTTGATCATGTTCACCTCTCTCTCTTGAGAAGGTTTTTCTTCTGCGGTTTTATCTTCATTGGCTTGCTCATATCGTGATATTCTTTCAAGCATAACATCAAATGAGTAAGGGGCTGCCCCCATATTGAAGAACGTGACATATTTTGGAGTCCTGTTCTCTAACGCTATAATTAGCTTCGCGGCTTCAGGGAGTGGAGTTTCAATGACTCGCATAATGGCCTCTTTGAATCTGGTTATAAACAGGGAAGGAGATTCGTCCAACTTCTGTTTGATGGAAGTTAACTCACCATGGGTGTCGGATCTTGGCTTTCCTCCCTTATAACGGGAGGAAAATTGCCTGAACATTTCGTTAGGAGTTGCTTGAGTGTCATCCTTCATAAATCTTCGGTGCCACATCAAGGGTTCTTCTGATAAGCTATGCGAGAATATGACCTTAAGTTGGTTGGGTCGGTCTTACAGTGTGTGGACCATCAATAAGTAGGCGTTGATGTGTGCCTCAGGATCCCCTTTCCCTGAAAATCTGTTTCTGAACTATGGCATCACAAACCCACTGGTAGATCTTTTAGATATTTTAGAACTTCTTGTACATAAGCTTTAGGAGTTGAGAAATCCCATATTCCCATTTTCTCTAAAGAGTCTTGGAGGTGTTTTATACGAGCGAATTGAGCCGTTGTTGTATCTGTAAGTTGGCTTAGTTGTATGGTTTGTTGAACCTGATTTTGTGGTATGTGAGGCGTATAAACTGGCTGTTGGGCCCACATAGAGGGTTGCTCCAAGGACTGAGCCTGAGGAATCTGTTGAACTTGATGTGTCGTTTGTTGACTTGTGGACTCACTCGAGTTGAATTGGGTCAAAGTATAACCATTACTCGGAAGTTGTACAACTTAGCCATGCAAGGAGGCCTACAGGATAGAATCACCACTAAACTGGGATAGACGATTCAAGTTGCTATGATGACTAGACCTCTGACCTTGGGCGGCTAGGTCTAACTGACCCTGACCTTGATTGGATGATCTATTCCTAGGGTTAGGGTACTCTTTTGCCCCAACACTAGACAGAAAGAGTGAAGGAATGCCATAGCCACTACCAAAGGGAGTCTGCCCTCTAGATAGTCTTGGGCTCGAGTGATGATTAGAACTAGACCCCCGGCCCGTAGTGGGTTGGATTGGCAGGCTAACAGCCCTAGGATTATGCTGGTTTGAGCCAGAATGTTGTGCTTAGCTTATGGCTTGAGTTTCTGACCTGAATTTATTAGAGTGCGTGCACTGGATGGTGTATCCTCTATTGGGCAAGTCTTGAAAGTAAGCATGCACCTTAGGATTGTCTTTATATTGTGTTAGGTCAAAACCCTGATCTTTACTGGTGATGGGTTGCTTGGGTAGACTTTTCCTAGTTGTATGTGAACCCATTTGCCCACTAACTGGCTGATTGTCAAGACTGGAATGTTGGGTTGCTAATTGACCATCAGGGTTCACACGGCTGATATCAGCTGACTCAGAGATTTGGGCAGAGGCCTTATTCTTATTGTGTCAACTGGATTTGAGGTTAACTCCTATGTCTTGGAGGATTGCTCCCGGCCTGACCCCTTGACTGTTTAAGGTGTTACGAACCTCATCAACCTGCTGGCTCGTGACTTTTAAATGGTGGCCTTGAAGGCGACTTGGACGGCTAGGTTTGGTTCCATGTGGGTTAAGAGTCGGCTCACTGACATGAGTACTATGAATGATTTGTGAGGGAGCACTGTGACGGTGCCTCTCAAACTGACTAAGTTCTCTGAATCTAGACTGAGCTGAGGCCAAGGGGTTGGACCTTGCTCTGCTATGATTCTAGGTCATGATTCCTAGACTCGGTGAGATCTAGACTTGACGCCTCAGGGTAGACCTAATTTGACTTTAGGGGTAAAACCCTAACTAAGATCTAGGCTAGGACTAGACTGGATGAAACTTGCTAGACTTAATGGGTTTTTGTTTGAACCTTGAACTAGGGTAAGCCTAGTCTAGCTCTAGAGGCTACTCTAGGCTTACACTTATGCTAGAACTTAGACTAAGACATAGACTAGATGGGTACGAGTCTCTGCTCGGACCAAGAGTGAGTCTAGGTTCAGACCTGGGTGTGAGCCTGCTTTGGACTTGGACTGAGCTGGGTGCAAGCCACGACTCTGACCAAGAGGGTCTTGAAGATCAAACCGGGTGTGGACCCGGACTGGATCAAGGTTGGTTTAGGCACGAGCCCTTGGCTCGGACTATAAGGCCGCCCAGGTTCGGACCTGAGTGTGAACCTGGTTCGGACCTTGGCTAGGCTGGGTATAAGCCTGAACTTGAACCTAGAGAGTTTAGCTCAGACCAAAAGGGGGTCCGGATTGAGATCTAAGATTAACCAATAGAAACAAACAAGCACAACACATGAAAATGTTTGTCCTAGATTATAGGTAGGCTGGGCTTGAGAGTGGGTTCCTAACTATTGAATTGTGGCTATGTTGATATAGGTCCCCACATAGGTCTTGGCCTCCTGTTATAAGATGTTCACTAGGTCCTACTATACGCGGAGTTGCATTGAGGCAAAGGATTATAGAGGGGCGCTCACAGTTAAAGTTACGCGAATCCCAATAGCCTCGACTCTCAAAGCTAGGTTCCCCTCAAGCCGTTAACGCGGATTTTGGGGGTTTTCGAAAATATTTGTTGGTTTCCCAGGCATTCCCAGTCCGGTGTATGCAAGAGTATGTAAAGAAGCACGCAAGTGAAAATAAATTAGGAAGCAAGCAAGTACACAATGCAAAAAAAATATGAGCACTTGACACAGATCGTGCCAAGTGAGGTGTGCTTCGGGTCGGGTTTTTGACTGACCAAAAGCACAATTCAGATGTGGAGGTAAACAACCCCTAAGAAGGTATACAATAAATGAATGTGGAACCAGGCCCAACTTGTGCCTAATGGAGCGCGCCCTGAGCCAAGGGTGACTCGATCAGAGCACAATTTGAGATAGAGTGCAGGTGACCCTGGTTTTTTTTTTTAAACAAGAGAGAGAGGCCTGAGAGGTAATTTTATTTTTTTAAGTGAATACTCTCTTTTTATTTTATTTTTTTAGAAAATGAAGTGGCTTAAGAAAAAGCAATTTTTTTAGTAAAAGTGATTTTTATGTTGTTTTTGAAACAAGATAATCCTTTTTTTTTTTTTTTTGCAAAGAAAATATTTCTTTTGAAAATGAAAAAGGCCTTAAAAGTTTTCTTTTTTTTAAAATTTTTTTAAAATAAGATGGCCTTAAAAGAAATTTTATTTTTTTTAGAAAAATGTTTTCTAGGACTTTTTATTTTATTGTTTTTTTTGAAAAAGATGAAAGTCAATTTTTTTTTTTTTTTTGAAAACAAAGAGGCCTAAAAAGAAGTGCTGAAATTTTTTTATTTTTATTTATTTTATTTTTTTTGGAGGGGGAAAAAGTAATTTCTTAGTTTTTCTTTTTTTTTTTGAGATCTACTTCTAAATAGATAATCTAGAAAGCATATACAAGATAGGGACATAAGCAAAAGGTAAGGAATTAAAAATCTAATCTAGCTATAAAAATAAGAGATAAAGAGTTTAACAACTAATCTATTCACAGATAAGGATAAAGCAATAGATAACCAATTTGACAACTTAATCTACTATTTTTTTTTAAGAAGAAAAAACAAAGTGGCTTAAAAAAAAAGAAGCAATTTTTAACAATTTTTTTTTTTTTTGACACAAAGATGCCAAACAAAAGTGCTGATTTTGTTTTTTAAATGACTAAATGTGCAATTTTCTTTTTCTTTTGGCTTTTTTTTTTTTTATATATAAAAAAGATGGCCTTAAACACAATTTTTTTTTTTTTTGGGAGATGGAATGGCCGTAAAAGAAAATTAAAAACAAAAATGAAATAAAGAGGAATTTTTTTTTTGAAAAAAAAGAACGTTTTTCTTTTAGCAAAAGTTTTTATTTGTTATTTTTTTTTTTTGAGATAGAATGGCCTTACAAAAACAAAAATTTCACAACAACGATCCTTTTTTTTTTTTTTTTTTTGAAACAAAAGGCCCTAAAATTTTTTTTTGAAATAATAATAATAATTAAAGAGCGAAACAATTTTAAAACCTTTGTTTTTTTTTTTTGAAGCCCAAGAAGCCTGACAACAATTTTTGTTTTTATAGTGACAAAAAACAGTTCAGAAAACTACCAAGGTAGTAAAAAAATTGAAAAATAACAAATAAAAGCAAAAACTTTCGTGATCCGAGAGAGAAATTGTAACTGCTATACTCGATTGCACGCACGCGCAAGGCAAGTTTCCAGGGGTACAGGATCTGATGGCTGCAGGGAAAACTGGCTTTTGTTGTCTCTTACTATTATTTCTTCTGGTTACTTTAAAGAAGACGTGAGACCCAACCTTTATCCAATTCCCTAAGAAGCATAAGATAAATGAGACTCATACCTTTATGCAGAAGATAAACCCAAAGAATAACAGTGCGCAAATGGTGACAAAGAGATATTCGAACGATTTAATTTATATTATTTTTTACTTATGAGCAGATAAATAAAGAAAATAAATACTAAATTATAGGAAGGAACCAAAGCAAGGTTTTCCTATAGAAAAGATTCTTTTGTTTTTTTTTCCTTTTTTTTTTTTATAAAATGGTCCTCAGAAGGAGTCGGGGGCTATTTTATTTATTTATTTATTTCGTACATGGATCTAGCTCGAAATGCCCCACGGTGGGCGCCAAACTGTTTACATCGCAAAATCGAAGCAATCTGCGGATGTAGATCACTCAAATCTAAACACCACAAACTGATTTTAAAAACAGATGATAGAGAATGTGGGGAAAATCAAATTCTGAAATGAGGCCAGATCCGCCAAAAAATGAGTGGATCTGATCTCAGATCAATGGCAGCGCCAGCATTGATCTGAATATGAAACATGAAATAAAAAGCAATAAAAACTAATCTAATCTAATTAAAATGAAATAAAAGCATAAAATAAATAATAAAAGAGTAAGAAACAATACCGAACCGGGCCAGATGGCCCGGGACTCTTGAGCCTTCTGGGGTTAGCCCGTATTAGAACCGGTCCTCTTTTGTCTCTTTGAGTCAGATGTTCACCAGAAAGTCTCTTGTTGAAGAAGGGTGGTTGTGCCCTATGGGTAGATCGAGGGTGGTTGTGCCCTAGGTCTAGGTTTTCTCAGACTTAGGTTTTCTCTTAGGAAGCTCGGGTTCCTAAAGCAGTTTCTAGGGTTTTTTCTTCTCTCGTGTAACTCTCTTTATTTTTTTTTCTCTCTAATCTCTATCTGTTCTCTTCCCTAGGGTTCTGGTCTCTCATATTTTTGATCTCTATCTGCTCTCTCCTAGGGTTTGGTCACTCTCTTCCCAAATGACCATGAAAAGAAAGTTTATAGGGGTCAAAATCCGTTGGGGAGGATATACTCATATAACCGACACGTACTTAACTAAAAGAATGCGTTTACTAGGTTGAGTGTGATCCTAAGGGTTAGAAAATCACGAAATTTGCCAGATTTAAAATGGGGTGTCTACAATGACACTATGGCATTTAGTATTCATCACATGAAAATTATCACATAGCACTCACGCTTATCGCTTATCAAAGATAACACTGAGCCACTTGAGTTGCTTAGTGAGTAAGCCAGTCAAAGGTAACACAATACGAGCATAGGACTAAAATTTTTGTGACGTGTAATGGTGATATACCCCTCTTTTCGAGGACATAACTCCCAATCTATGGAGAATCTCAAAATGGTTTAAACATGCAACTTTAAATTTACACGTGGATCTTCAAAAATGGTGATTTAAAGATGTTTGGACGACGTTTGTTAGGTCAAAATCTCGGCACAAAGCGAGTGACAGTACTAGTATTTCCTGCAACTATGAATACTGACATACCTTCATTATTTCGAGGCATAACTCTTGATCTATGAGGAATTTTAAAATGAGGTTAACATGCAACTTTAAGATCATTCATTTTCTTTCAAATGGTAGCTATTTGGAAGCGATTGGACATCGTTTGATAGGTCAAAAGAGCGCAAAATCGGTGACAATTGTTGAAAATTCCAGCAACTGTGTGTGGTGACGTACCCTGTCATTTTGGGGCATATCTCTTGATTTATGAGAAAGTTTTACCGGGGGGCAAGAAGTAACATTGTAGTAGACAAGAGTATATTTCATTCACGACTGATTTGAGCCCATTTGGACATCGTTTGGTCACTGAAAAGTTCAGTGCAAAAACGCTCACAGTTCTTGAAAATTTACTTTTTGCAAGTTTGACATGCTTCAATTAAAATACAACCTTTCATAAGCCAAGATAAACTTTGGTGTAAAAACTCATTCATGTTAAACTAAACTTGCAAGTGGGCTACTCCATGAACTTAACAAGTTTATTAGCAATACTCAGTCAATCATTCAATCCTCATTTTAATTCAACTACATCCATAACCTTTATTCTATCATTTTCCTCATCTTTATTCCTTGAAATCGATTACTACCAAATTAATTGATGCGCGAGCCCTAAACCTACTTACATTGTGCTCACAGTATCTTTAAACCTTCCACTCGTAGGCCTCCTTAAGCTCCAAGCAAGGGCTTCTCCTAGGGCAATAGTTCACTCTCACTCAGCTTCATCGAGAGAGAGAGAGAGAGAGAGAGGCAAATGAGGGAAACGGTGTTGGAAGGGGAGGGGAGAGGGCTTAAGTACCCACAACAAGTGGAATCTATTGTAGCTGACATGTGCGACACTGACAAGTGTGGTGCTTACACATACGACACTGACACGTATGACATTGACAAGTGCGACGCTAGGAGCAGGCACATCTTCTCCTTACACCAGCGGCAGTGACATGCACGGCGTAACGCATTCTTCACCTTCACGCACGACGATGCTCCATTTTCACACATGGCGTTACTCCTTTTCACGAACGGTGATACTCCCTTTTCACGCGCGACGTTACTCCATCCACTTCTCGCACGACAATGCTCCCTTTTCACGCGCTATGTTACTCCTCTTCATATGCGGTGATGCTCCCTTTTCACGCGTGGTGTTACTCCTCTTAACAAGCAACGATACTCCTTACACGCACGACGATACATCTTTCACGAATGACGTTACTCATTTCACTCGCGGCAATGGTCCTTTACATACGCAGCGTTGCTCTTCCTCCTCTCTCGTCTACACACACGACGCTAGGCCTCTTCTACTACCCTATTACCATGCGCGTCTCATGACTGGGAAAATTTGTGGTCCTTACAGGGTGTGGCACGTGTGTGAGGTGGAAGACCCGCTCTAAAACAACCACAGGGATCCACGCGTGCTGGGCACCTGTGGGTGCGTGGGCGTGCTGGCTCTCTTGTGCGTGGATAAGAACCAACAACGAGAGAGATTTTATGGCGGGGGAGGTGTGGTTGCACCCTTGCCTCACTGTTCGGGGTTCGTGGGACACGCCCAGGCAGGTCGCCCTCTTAGAACAATAACGAAGCCCTCCGGCTGTTAGCCAGCACGGTTTGGACGGGGACTCTCTTCAAATCAAAATGTCTCTCCTCTCTCTCTTTTTCTCTCGTGCAAGAGCAATAGGGCTCGATCAGCCCCCTTTTGCGACAGTTCCCTCTTGGAGAGAACTCGAGGATTGGTGCTCACGGGCTCGCTCGTGATTGCGCTTCCTTTGAGGGCATGGACTGCTGCCTGGGGTAGACAACACCTAGAGGAGAAGAGAGAGAGAGAGAGAGAGAGAGAGAGAGAGAGAGAGAGAGAGAGAGAGAGAGAGAGAGAGAGAGAGAGAGAGAGAGAGAGAGAGAGAGAGGACACGGGATGTGACTCAGCTTGAGAGACAACGAGAATGGGCTTGCGCAAGTGGAAATGTTTTCTCGCTCCATTAAGGACATGACCGCATACTCAGGGGTATTTTCTCTCTCTAGAAAAGATTTTTGTCTCCTCTCGACGGGATTAAGGGTTAAAAAACAAACGACGAGTTAAAACAAGCGTTATGCCTCTTTTTTTAGCGATGAATGATGCTCAATAATCCAGCCTTTTACAAGTGACTTAAGCTTGCTTATATAGAGGATTCACCAAACTGGGGTGAACGCTAAAAAACAAAGCTTAATCACATTTAAAGAAATTAAGATAAAATCTCAAATTAGGTGCAATGACTAAAATGCCCCTAAGATCTTTTATGCTAATGACGAAACCATCCCTGCTTGAGGGTCCTCTCACCTTTTCCATATCTTGGAAGCGTTTTTGTGGACTTGTAGCGATGGTTCAACCGATTTGTTGTTATATCCTTAGTGCTTGTTCGATTCTGAGCATTTTAATGCACTTTAGTCGTGTTGAGGAAGTCTTTTCCCACGTGGTGGAAGTCCGACTAGATTCGTGAACTTCAGTCGCTAATTCCATTCGACCTGTGATGCTCTGAGTCTTCGTTTTTCTTGCATATGAAAGAGGAGACTGTCATAGTCGTTTTGCACCAAGTTTGGTCTGTTTTGTTCTTCATTTATGGCATTTCCTAATTTGGGAGGTCACTGGGAAAAGGATTCTGGCGACAGAGCGAGTTTACTTTTCCAATAAACTAGGTATTTGTACTTATCAGGCCTTGGATGAGGTATAATAGTTATACCAGTTTACAGCTCTTTGCAAGGTGGTTGCATTAAACTCATCCTCGCAATGATCCCATGTACGGATTCTAAGCTGCGCGTCATGAGGTTCGAGATGTCTTCTTCTTAAAACCCAGATTTTTCTGGTTTTGTGGTCACCTTCTTTCTAGAAGAAGGTTGACTCTGGGTCGTGCCACAGTGCATGCCCTATGTCAAAATGATGGGGTTAGCGTGATCTAGAACATGTCAAAATTTGATCTTTTTTTGGTTCTAGGTTAAGGTACTGTGGGTTCTTTGAAGTCCATCTCAAGATGCGATGTTGCAGTCTCCGTGCTTGGGGTCTGGTTCAGTGAAGCCGCACTACGAGTGTAAAACCTACCCATCTTGAGGCCATATAGGCGAAGACCCCTTTTAGGTAGTCCGATTAAGCCCAAATTTGTTCCTCGGGATTTTTCGACATTCCAAGTGCGATGACGGTGGTCTGGTACCGTTCTCAAGGTGTTAGCATAGGGATACAATTGTAATACCTCTCCTTATGGTGATAACATTCCTCCTAGGTTGCTTGGTTCGAGACTTATTTCGCGGCACAACTTTGGTTTGTTAGTTTTTTTAGTACCAGCAGGACCAAGTTGTTACCGGCTCTCTCCTTATTTGTGTGGGAGATGTAAGTATGTCAAAAATGACATATAACAACTTGCTCCGATGGATGTTGCGCTTCGAGAGAAGCAAGAAGTGCAACATTCAGAATGAAAACTTTATCGTCGAAGTTCATCTCTTGAATCCTCACTAAGACGTGTTTATTTCCTCTCAACAGATGTTTTCTTCTTGGTCACCAGTGTTAGTGCAGTTCTTGAGGGGTTGATCTTGTTGAGCTTGTCCCTGGGGGGGGTAACCAAAGTGGTCTTTAGGGGACTGGGGCCACGCCTGGGAGCTTTCTCCAAGTCTTGTTAGAGTCCGTTTCTCTTTTTTTTTGGGAGAGCCAGCTGATAGGCTACTTGTTGAGGGCTTACCATTCCATACCAGTAGAATCTCCTGATTGTCCAGCTAGTGTGCGGCCTTTTGTTTGTGTTGGTCCCAATCTAGCTAGTAAGAAAAGAAAGCTTGTTTTGGCCTTTTGGTAGGAGTTAGTGTTGGCACTGGGGCCAAAATTTGTTTATGGCCTTTTGGCTGGAGTTTTGTGTTGGCATTGGGGTCGGAATTTGTTTTTGGACTTTTGGCCGGAGTTTGTGTAGGCATTGGGGCCAAAATTTGTTTTTGGCCTTTTGGCCGGATTTTGTGTTGGCTCTGAGGTTGGAATTTGTTTTTGGCCTTATTACTGGAGTTTTGTGTTGGCTCATGTGCCTTTGCAGGTTTTCACTTGAACCAAATGGAAGTGGCGCCATGAGGGTGGTTTTCACCAAGTCCTTTTGCTGAGGCAATTTTACCTGTGACTTTGAGGCCACATTCGCCTATTGATTTCCTTTTTTATTCATGACGCCCTTGCAGGTTTTCATCAAGCCTAGTTTTCTTGATTTCAGAACACTTTTACTCATGGCTTCGTGGCCATGCCCGCTTGTCATATATTCTCATGGCGCCTTTGTGGGTTTTCACTGTTCCCATTTTTTTTTATTGTTTTTGGCCATTTTATCCATAGCCTTGGTGGCTATGTCCCCCTAAATATTTTTTTTCTTTTACTCGCAATGATTTTTAGTGCACTCGGCTTTTTCTTCAGAGGAGGCTTACTGGAGCAAGGATCCTCGTAGATGATGTGTTGGAGGAGGTGAGCATGGCTTGGTTGCGCTTTCATTGTGGGTGCTCGGAGTGCTTGTCTTTGCCAGCATCGCAGTGAACGGCCTTTGAAGGAAGTGAAATGTATCCGCCTTAAGGTCCCTTGATGATGAGAAAGCGACCGTTCTGACGACTGGCTCAAATGTCTCGGGAATGTAGTACCGGGAAGCGTGTTTATTCAGGGATTAATGTGCCAGGACGACGCTTTGATGACAAAGTGTCCTTGGAGTGACGTGTGGCCAAAGAAAGTGACTCTTGGGAGGCAAAGCGGCGGGAGATTTGTCTTGTGCCCTATTGATGATGACGCTTGAGAGGTGAAGTGGCTGCGGATTTGACCGGTGATGCTTCGAAAGTCATGCATGGGAGGCAAGGCGTCAGAAGAATTAAATGGCAGTCAAAGGAGGCACCTCTGTGATGACATGCATCCATGTGGTTGGACGAGGTGTTGCTCACGAAGCAAAGTGCTTTGATGGCAGGCCTATCAGAAGGCGAGGCGAAGCAATTGGGAAAGCAGTTCCTCTCATCGTTTTGAGAAGCTTCCCTTTCCCTTTTTTTCTTGCATAGAGAGGAGAGATTCTTCCTCTCTTGCAGCATCTATATGAGAGGCCTTGTCCTTTGTTGAGGTTGGCTCATGGATCCTGGATCTTGGATCCTGGAGGAAGTCCGGGTTGGGCTTCTGAGTGAAGGTGTTCGACCATGCAAAAGAGCTGGTGGACCCATGCTGGATGATGGGTTTTTGCCTTTAGGTCTCTTCTGCTTGCTTGGGCTCCAGAGCCTAAGATCCAAGACTGTGCGTAAGATGTTGAGGGTTGTCGTTCAGTGCTTGGGTGAACCATTGTCATGGCGAGTAAGAGTGCCTTGCTCAGGCTTTCCCTCGTGGCTACTCCTTTTAACCAGCGTCTAGCTCCTTTTCCTTACATAGGGACAAGAAAGAGAGATAAGTCATTTTCAAGAGAATGAAAATGCATCTTGGAGAAGATCACCACCCTAGAAGGCGGCGACGCATTTGGAGGCGGTATCTCGTGATGAGAGACATATTTCAGAACATATGTATATATATTATTTTTTGGAGTTATAGATTTAATTGTAACAGTAATCTTGTGATCCTTCTTTGTTTGTGAAATAAACTCTCCCTTTAATCTGAATTCGCCTTATTGCATCATGTATGCATCTTTCTTTTTCCCTATGGTTTGCTTGCCTTCTTTTTCCTTGGCTCAATTCTTATCCCTGCTGATGGAGAGGATAATAAATGGACTGTAGGGAGTCCATCTTGCCCGTGGGGCACTCGCTTCTCACATTGGTCTAGACGATTGGGATGCCCTTACGAGTTTTCGCCCTTACGGTTGTGTGCCGGTGGTGCAAGGAACGTGGTTCACTTGCCCATCTAGTGTGGTAGCGTGTGGGTGCGTGCTGAGCCTTAGAGTAGGCTTTGTGTGGGCTTTAGGGGAAGTATCGCGTACCTGAACGACGTTTCATCGGCAGTGAACGCATCGTTCTTGGTGAACAGGGCAACGCAGGGCAGTAAATGCTGCATGAGAGTGATGGCATCGGGATTACATGATGTCTTGATTGCACGTCCTTTTTGTGCCTTCTAGGGACGGGGCGTGATCTTTGACACGTGTGGCATGTCGCTCCGCGTGCTGTTCATACTTTCATGCCTCTGAGTCACGCGACGTTTCGTTTGTGCGACACTTCAGTTCGCACACCGGTAGTGCTTCCGTGCCCCTTTTTAGGCGACGTGTCATTCCGTGTGTTGCTGGCACTTCCTCATGATTGGGGCATGTGTCATGCCGCTGATTTTGCATGATATGCCTTCCTTCGCTCCTCTTTGGCTTTATAAAAGGGGGTCCACATGGACAGTCCTCATTTTATCAGGGTTTTTATCTAGAGTGAAAACCCTAATTTCTATTCAGTCTTCTACCCGTGTTCTCTTTCACCGTCGTCCTTTTGAGTTGAGACCCTTGCTACCATTCGTCGCCCTTGTCAACGACTATGGCTCACACCAGTTTGATTCCTCCTCCAGGTAGTGTTGCTTCTTTATTTGCTCCAGTGTACCCTTAACATGGTCATGGTGTTGTTTCTCTTGTTTTTGGGGCTAACCTTTTTCTTTGTTTCTAACCCTCCTTCTGCAGTGGAAATCCTAGATGTGGACCCTCTACCCCATGAGGAGGGGTCGGGAAGTGTCCCCTTAGGAGCACGGGAGGAGAGGCGAGAGAGAGGAAGAAGTGAAGGGCTCGAGGGTGCCCAATCGTCCCCCTTAGTTTTGAAGAAGAGTACCCATCTGAGAAGGAGGGACTCATCTACTAGAGGTGTGTCGTCTGCTGCTCCTGGTTCCAAGCACGCCAGAGTAGAGGCTTTTGGGGATTCGACCCCATCCCCTTTGACTTCAATGCCGATTGACGTCGTGGCCAAGGGGGGAGTCGCTGGAGCTGGTACAACGGCTTCAGTGACTCCTGCCCAGGCATTTTAGAAGGGGAAGTGTCGGTGGGGCTAGAGATTCTGGAGGTGTCTGCGTCTAGGGCGCAAGCTAGGGAGTCCCCGTCTAGATGTCACACCATCCTTCCTGAATCTTTGGCCCTCGTGGCTAGGGGGCCAACATTTGACATCTCGCCGCTTGCTTTTGCTGTTTCCCCAGCCCGAGCTTCATCATCGCTGAATTTTACGGTGCTCGCCATGAGGCGAATGGTTCATGCAGGCCATCAGGGGCTCAGAGAATGTGCGCTCTCTGATCGCCAAGGGGAGATCGAGGTTGTTAAGGCTTGCACGTCTATTCTAAAGGTCGTAAAGAGACCTTCAACCAGTTGGAGAAGTTGCTGTGGGATCTGGCGAGGTGGGGATCTGAAGCTCTTGCATGTGAGACCTCGATACTGCCAGTTCTCGATTTGCGCATAGCCTCCTTCTGAGAGAGGTTGGCTATGCAGCAGGCTCTTGTGGAGGGTCTCGCAGAAAAGAGGGAACGGGTCGTTATGTGACAGGCTTGCCTTATGGAGGAAGAGGCTGATTTCTCTCCCTAGATCTTGGCCTAAGAGGACGAGATTGGTTCATTGCAAGTCTATGCCTTTGATTTGACAGCGCGTCGGTCTCAGCATCGAGAGAGGATTGCCATGAGGTGTTGAAGGCTGGAGTATTTGAACTTTGAGATGAAGGCGATCCTTGATTCGTCCGAGGAAATTCCCCAAAGCATTTCCTTTCTTGAAAGGCAGAAGTAGGCTGCGGTGGAGGAAGCGAGGGTAAGGGCGAAGATACGTGAGGCCCTTGACAATTTTTGAAGGTCTTCTCTCTTTTTTTTTTTGTTGTCTACGGGCTTTAAAAGCCCAACAAAATTTTGTAACCTTCTATCATGTGAATAATATGGCTATCTTCTTTCTTTAGTTTCTTGGCTCTATGCTCAGTCCATCAATGTTTTGCTTTCCACGCTCATGCCTCAAACTTTGTCCCTGGCCTTTATTGAGAAAGGAAATGAGAGGATGAACCCAAAGGCCTACAGGGAAGGCATTTGAACCCCTTCAAGATTGTCGTGGAGGCCCGTTGGGGTTTTCGTTCGAGACGTTTGCATTTTTTTTTTGAGGAGGTAGGTTTAAAGTCATACCGCCATGACTATCGGGGGGCAAGTTTAAAGTTTTTCCTCTAAGACTACCAGCAGGGCATGCTTTTAGGGTTTCTCACCCACATGGGGTACACCTTGACAAGTCCGTATAGTAATGTATTGACCTCCCTCAGTAATGAGAATTTACCTTGGGATGAAGTCATGCAAGGCTGGAAGGGGGAGAGAGGATCCCGCCTCGACAGGGTGCCGAGGGGATTCAAAATTGCGACCTTGCACCACTAGGCCCTTTTATCGTGTGGACAAGGCTCTCGAGCGCTGTATCCACTTGGAGAGCTGCCTCCCTTCGAATGCTTTTTATTTTAACGAGTCGATGATATACTTCCCATGGTGCGGGAGCTCCTGTAGGGGTGCCTGCAGTGGGTGCTTTCAAGGTACTAGAGATAGGATCTCGAGCTTGCTTGGCCTCCTTTTGTTGTGGGACCTCAGCTTCATGAGTTTCCCTCAGAGGCAGAGACTGTCCATCTGTTAGGACTATTCTATTACTTTGTAGATACCTTTCCAAGACGGATCGAAATCCGAAGTAGTAGGTGAAGTCTTGTCCTTTTAGTTGATGATAACAGCACCAAGAGTCCTGATTTCTTTAAGCTGTATCCCTTCATTTCTTGAGCGTAGAAGGGGCTATCATCGTGTGTTGTACCATTATGTCAAAGCGGGCGGAAAACAGGCGCGGAGATAGTCTTGGTCCAGAGGCATCGTCCGTTGACTCCTCCTGGACTGTGACCAAATGGGAAGCTTCTGGAGTTTCGAAAGCCTTCTTAAGATCTTCAGGGTTGATTTTCCCTTTTTGGATTAGGGCCTCAATGTATTCTTTCAGCTGAATGCAGTCTTGCACTGAATGGCCTAGCGTCTAGTGATAGGAGTAGTAGCTGGGGCTGTTCACGAGCTCCGCCTAGTCCAGCCTTTTGAGGGCAAGAAGGACAACCATATCCTACTCGATCAGCATCCTTATGAGGGTTGTCACTCATTCCTTGTTGAAGCTATATTGTTGATTCAGTCTCTACTAGAACTCTTCGATTTGAAAATAGTTTTGTGGGGGGGGGGGGCACTTTGTTATAATTTTGTTTCTGAGGCCACTGCTGCTGTGTTCCCCCCCTAATTGTTTGGTTGTAGCCCCCGAGAGGTATCTAATGTTGGTAGAGGAGGCCCCTTAGATACAGGTTGAGAGGTGGTTGTGACCGCCACGCTTAGTAGATTCTTTTGTTGGTTAGCGCGGGGTTAAACTTGTTGCCCTGGGCCTGACCTCCCCTTGAGGTTTGAGATTGACCTCCCCTTGAGGTTTGGGATTGATCTCCTCCATGATGTCTTAGCAGATTTTCGACCTTAGCTGCTTTAGTAATCATCTCAGAGAAAGTGGTGGGGGTGGAGTCTTCAACATGTAAGGAGATTTCTTTTCTCATGTTCCTTATGTATTTTTGTACGGCCTCAACCTCGCCCAATGGGTTGCTCTAGCACATAGCAAGATCTCTCCATCTCTGGATGTTGTGACGCACTGACTTGTCTAGATTTTGAGCCATCGCGAGGAGCTCTATGGCTTGAACATCCAACTTTGCTTCGTAGAAGTGTTTATAGAATAGCTGCTCCATCTCTCGCTAGGAGTGGACCAAGTGGGGCGGAAGACAGGCGTACCACTTGAAAGCAAGCCTGATGAGAGTTTTTACAAATTGTTGGAGCAGTAGTTTGGGGTCCGAGGCAGACTCTTGGCATGTAGACATGAAATGGGCCACGTGCTGCTAATGCGAACCCGTGCCATCAAACACCGACAATCTCCCTTTTTAGTACCTGATAGGGAAGGTGATTTGATCAATAAAAGGAGAATAAGGCTTCTGGTATGAAACACTTTCTTGTGTTTTCGATGCCTGTAAGTATTGGATGCTTTTATTGATCATTTGTCGTATGTCCACTTGTGTGAACATCGATGGCATAGCTTGGGAGGCTACGTTGGGTCGGTCCTCAAGTGAGATCAGGAGATTTGGAGGCCTTGAGTCCTAGGCAAGAGGGGGAGGCTGGGGTCTTTCCTCTTCTCCATGTGGCAGCTCGAGAGGAGAGTTTGCCTCCTAGTGGGAAGGCACCACGGGAAGGGCATCTTCCAGCCCTTTGAGTCTATCGAGATTGTTATTTAATGCATTCTTTAAGCGTTCCATTAGGTTTTCAGGGTTTTTCCCATCATGGCTCACCATCATTACCTCGACTTTCTCACCAGAGTCGGGTAGTTCGGCATTCCCTGGTCCTCTTTGTGTGTCGATCTGGCATCCCTACTAGCAAAGGGTGGGCTTGCCTAGCTTGATCTTAAGATTGCTTCAAGGCACACGTGAGCACAGGCTCGGGGTGGCTTTGGGGCTGGGGCTAAAATGGCGTCGAGCCTGACGCTTGAAGGCCTTGGGGCCACGGCTTGACCTGGATGGGCGCCGGATTGCCTAAGGGCCATATCTCGGATACTGGCTCTTGACGGCCTTAAGGCCGTGGCTCAGGCGAAGTGGGCTCACCTTCTTGAACCTTGATGACATTGGAGAGAGCAACGTCATTTGGCTCGGGTTCCTCCACCTCTTGCAACGGGTGGAACCCATTTCATTTCCATAGGTTTCCTAAGACAAAAGACTCTATTTTTCTTTGGAGGGGTGGCACGCCCATCCCCTTTGCTTGTTTGAGCAGTAAGCTCTGGTAAATCTTCCCCCAGAATCGAAAACAATTCCAGTCTTCTTCTTGACAGGCCTGCTCGAGGGATGTGTGCGTGAGCAACGCTGATCAATTCAGGCAAAGTGTGATGCCTCCAAAGGAGGGAGTTTGCAAGTGGCCTTGGTGGTTGAGGGCTGTCTGAAGGAGCAGAAGACAGAGTGGTCGTTGTCGAAGGAGTCATCCTATCTTGAGCTCTGCCCAGGGGCTTGCTCGTCCTTGCATGAAAGGTGGGGTAGAGAGGATGGTTCTTGAAGGGAGCTTCTTCGAGTACCACGTAGCGAGCAGCTCCGGAGTAGTTGTGGGGATTGTAAATGCATGTTTCCCTTTCTCTTCAACAGTGTCCCTAGACCTGCATGTGTGTTCAAGATCCACAGTGGTGTTGGGGAGGTTCTAGGTTGGACTCCTCGTGAAATAAGGGGCTAAGCATTGATAATACCTGCTCGTTTAGTTTGGGAGGCCTTAGGGCCACTAGGATGTTGGTGTATTTGTTCATGAGACTTTCAATTATCTCGAAAGTCATGCGCTCGTTTGGTCGGGCTGCCCCGAGCTGTAGAGATCTCATGCATGAAATGGGTGGTCTTAGGACCACATGTGTTGCGTCTGGGTCGAAAGAAACCCGAAGTAGTTGAGGGGAGCTGGGTGGGTTGTTGTCGACCCCAACTCATCACAGTGACGGTTATACCATCAACGATGAAGTATGTGTAGGTGTGCACGGCGATGGACAGGTTGCGCGAGCTAGTGTAGAAACTACCAGAGTGTGGTGTGTGTAGGGACGTGCCAACACTGGTGATGTTCTTATGTGACGCAGGAAGGGTTACCTTTTAGTTACCCACAGAGGCAGTGGCCTTGCCACTAGGTGAAGAGGAGTAGTGGTGCAAGGGCCACGTTGAAGTTTGTGACTGGCAGGGTGCCCACCGATGACAGGGTGCTTATGCAAAGGGGTGGCAGAAGTGCCACTTATGTGATTGACATCAAGGGATTTCCCTTTGATGTCGGAGGACAAGGGGCGAGGGGCTTGAGAGCCCGTGCCTCGAGCTTTCCTAGGTTAGACTAGGAAAGCAGGGGCAGCCAAGCTGCTTGAGTAGGGTGTGGGGGTGGTAGGATTAGGGGATCTGCCCGTCAGAGGTAAAGTCACAAATATGGGGATGTAGAAATCCACAATCTGGACAACAGAGGGGATCCCATTGCAATTTTAGAGAGAGAAAGATGGGAGGTTGGTATCTAAAAATAGTCCGAGCCAACGAAAGGATGACGTGTCCCCAGTGGAGTCGTCAGTTGGTTGGGCCTAGTCTTCGCGTCGATCCACTTGCAGGCGGGTGTGGCGCGCACGCAGGGTGGAAGACCGTCTCTCAAACAACCACGGGGATCCACGTGTGCTGGGCACTTATGGGTGCTCGGGAGTGCGGGCTCTCTCGTGTGTGGATAGGAACCAACAACGAGAGAGATTTTACGGTGGGGGAGGTGTGTTTGCCCTTTTGCCTCACCGTTTGGGGTTCGTGGAACATGCTTGGATGGTTCGTCCTCTTAGAACAATCACGAAGCCCTCCGGTTGTCTGCCAGTGCAGTTTTGATGGGGACTCTCTTAAGGTCAAAAGGTCTCTCTCCTCTCTCTCCCTCTCTCGTGCAACTGCAATGAGGCTCGATCTCCCCCCTTTTCCAACGGCTCCCTCTTGGAGGGGGACTGACTAGCTGGCTTAGAAGGGTGCGAGAGAACTCGAGGATTGACGCTAGTGAGCTCGCTTGTGACCACGCGCCTCTAGAGGGCACAGACTGCTGCTTGGGACATATGACACGTAAAGGAGAAGAGAGAGAGAGAGGGCACGAGATTTGACCCAGCTTGTGAAAGAAAGAGAATGTGCCTGCACAGGCAGAGATGTTTTCTCGCTCCAGTAAGGATGAGTCAATGCACTCAAGGGTATTCTCTCTTTCCTCTCGACGGGATTAAGGGTTCGGAAGTAAGAGACGAGTGAAAACAAGTGTTATACTTCATTTCTTAGCGATGAATGATGCTCAATAATCCGCCGTTTTACAAGGGACTTAAGCTTGCTTATATAGAGGATTCACCAAACAGGCGTGAACCTTTAAAAACAAAGCTTAATTACAATTAAATAAATTGAGATAAAATCTCGAAATTAGGTGCAATGACCAAAACTCCCCAAAGACATTTTACGCTAATGACGAAACGATCCCTATTTGAGGGTCCTCTAGCTATTGCCAGATCTTGAAAGCTTTTCCAAGGACTTGTAGTGATGGTTCAACCGATTTGTTGTTATATCCTTAGTGCTTGTTCGATTCAGAGCATTTTGATGCCCTTTAGTCGTGCTGAGGCACCCTTTTCCCACATGGTGGAAGTTCGGCCAGATTCGTGAAGTTCGGTCGCTAATGCCATTCGACCTGTGATGCTCTAATACTTCATGTTAATTGCATATGAAAGAGGAGACTGTCACAGTCGTTTTGCACTAAGTTTGGTCTGTTTTGGACTTCATTTGCGACATTTCCTAATTTGGGAGGTCACCAGGAAAAGGGATTCTAGCGACGGAGCGGGTTTTATTTTTCGGTAAGCTGGGTATTTGTACTTATCGGGTCTTGGATGAGGTACAATATTTATACCAGTTTACAGCTCTTCGTGTGGTGGTTGCATTAAACTCATCCTCACAATGATCCCATGCGCGGATTCTGAGCTGTGCTTCACGAGGTTCGAGATGTCTTCTTCTTAAAACCCTCATTTTTATGGTTTTGTGGTCAACTTCTTTCTAAAAGAAGGTTAACTCTGGTTCGCGCCACAGTGCATGCCTTAGGTCAAAATGACGGGGCCGACGTAATCTATAACATGTTAAAGTCTGAACTTTTTTTTATTCTAGGTCAAGGTATTGTGGGTTCTTTGAAGTCCATCTTGAGATGCAATATTGTAGTCTTTGTGCTTGGGGACTGGTTCAGTGAAGTCGCATCGCGATAGTGTAAAACCTACCCATCTTGAGGCCGTATGGGCGTAGACTCCTTTTGGGTGGTCTGTTTGTGCCCAAATTTATTCCTCGAGGGGTTTTCGACATTCTGAGTGCGATGGCAGTGGTCAGATACTATTCAAAAGCCGCTAGCATAGGGATACAATTTTAATATCTTTCCTTGAGGGGAAAGCATTCCTCCCAGGTAGCCTGGTTCGAGACTTATTTCACGACACAACTTTGGTCGGTCAGTGTTTTGAGAGTCAGCATGACCAAGTTGTTACTGACTCTATCCTTATTTGTGTGGGAGATGTTAGTATGTAAAAAATCATGTATAACAGAGAACACGCTTTCAGGCAATTGAGAGTGTGTCTCGAAATAAGTTCAACACTCAAGGTCGTGGATACAGCTTGACTATTGAGACTGGCTCAAAGAATTTGCACAAGAGGAAATGGATCATCTAATGCACCATGACGTCTGTGAGCAGCCACAACAACTGAGATTTAGATGGTGAAAACAAGATGGAGCCTTCCCTATGACAACTAAAAGACGGAGGTCAGGTCTTAGTGGATGAGGTAATAGAAATAGAGTTGGGTGAGGAAGGAAATCACAGACCCATGTTTTCGACTTTATTTTCGGACTCAGTTGAAAGAAATCAATACCTCGATTTCCTCCGTCTTAATCAAGACATCTTAGCAGGGAATTACCATGAGATGCCTGGACCGGATCGCACAGTGGAAACTCATAAGCTAGTCGTCGATCCTCACATCAAACCAGTTAAGCAACCCAAAGGAAATTTCATCCAGACATAGCACCTCAAATTGACGTTGAAGTTAACAAATTGGTGAAAGCCGGGTTTATCAGAGAAGTGATATATCCTAAGTGGGTTTTCAACATTGTGCCAATTAGGAAAAATAATGGGCAGATAAGGGTGCGCATTGATTTTCGCAACCTTACTTCGGGTTATTCTAAGGATAACTTTCCATTACCCCTTATCGAAATTATGATCGATTCGATTGTAACATGTGAGGCCTTTTTGTTTATGGATGGGTATTTCGGCTACAATCAGATCATGATGGCTCCTAAAGATGAGGAGTTGACTGCCTTCAGGACTACGAAGAAGATATATTATTACAAGGTGATGCCCTTCAGATTAAAAACTGCTGGTGCCAATTATCAGCGTGACAAGACAATCATAATTGAAGACATCCTCCATGATGTCCTGGATTGTTATGTTGATGATCTGGTTGTCAAGTCAAAGGAACAGTCTACTCACTTCACAGATATGGAAGCTGTGTTTAAGAGGTCGAGGAAACACCAGTTAAAGATGAACCCTTTGAAGTGTGCCTTCGGGGTAAAATCTTGGAAGTTCATGGTGTTGTGCGTCATTTTTTACGTACTTTCGAATCCCACACAAATAAGGAGAGAGCCGGTGACAACTTGGTCTTGTGGGTTAAACTTGCAGACTAATGTTGTGCTGAAAAATAAAGCCTGGGTCTGTGTGACCAGGGTGCAGTGCCATCGCCCCAAAGAAAGACCCTTCAACTTTAGCCCTGTGCTAGTGGATTTAGGGTTATACCAGACCATCGCCATTGCACTCAAAACATCAAAAAACCCCTGAGGACCAAATTTGGCCTTAGTCGGATCACCCCGAAGGGGTCTACACCCATGCGGCCTCGTAACTGGCGAGTTTCACACTAGAGCAGTGCAACTTCACCAAACTAATCCCTAGAAATGGGGACTGCAACAACATCTTCCAGCAGTAGCTTCACCAGCCCACAAGCCCTTCCTATGAGAACAGAGAGAGCTCAAAATTTAATATGGTCTAGATCAGGCCAGCCCCGTCATTTTGACCTATGCCACACACTGTGGCATGACCGGGAACTGCATTGCTCTGAGGAAGAAGGTGCTCACAGAACCAGAGGAAGAACTAGGGTTCAAAGGGAAGAAGCTTCAAATTCGATGAAGCATAGCTCGACATCGAGACCTTGGATCACCAGAAGATTGAGTTCAATGCAACCATCTTGCGAAGAGCTACACACTGGTACAACTCTTGCATTCAATCCAAGGTCTGATGAATGCAAGTCCCTAGGTCACTAGAGAGGTAAATCCTATTGGTTACAAAAATTCCTTTTTTCGATAACCCCACAAATTAGGAAAATACACAAACCAAGACCAAAGCAGCCCACGAACATGAGTAAATCCATGCGCCTTGACCCTCGGGTTTCCTCACGTCCCCTCTAGCTGCCAGCCAGTCCACTCGGGTGGGCAACCAAGGAGGAGGGACGCTCGGATCCCATTCCAATAGTTCAGAGAGAGGAGAGAGAGGTTGAGAGCTTGAAGAGGGTCCCCCATCCAAACCGTGGTAGCAAGCAGTTGGAGGGCTTCGTAATTGCTCTAAGAGGGCTATCCGCTTGGGCGTGTCCCCAAACCCCCAAGAAACGTAAAAAGCGCTCGCGCTTCAGTCGTAAAATCTCTCTCATTGTTGGCACCTATCTGCAAGAAGGTGGGCCCGGGTGCAACTCACGTGCCGAACCTTCATGGTTGTTCGAGAGAGGTTTTCCGCCTCCTGACCCGAGGGAAACCAGGACCCCATCGACATCAACTGGTGATTCCACTGGGGACACATCACCCTATCATTGGCTCGAGTCGTCTTCAGGTACAAACCTCTCTTTCTCCTTTTTCTACTATTGCTATGGGATCCTTCTGTCCCTCCTTCATCCAGGTTGGGGATTTCTACATCCCCATACTCCCGTCCGCACTCGGGTTGAGCAGACCATCAGACCCTGTCTCCCCCACATGTTCGGCCTCGCTGGCCCTGTCGCCCTCGTCTTGCCTAAGAAAGTTCGGGGCAGGGGCCTTCAAGGCCCTCGCCCATTATCCTTCGACATTAAGTGCAAACCCTTTAATGCCCACTATGTGGGCAGTGCTACGGTCGCCCCCTCATACAAGCACCCTGTCATTAACGGGTACCCCACCAGTCACATACATCTGGGTGGCCCCCGTGCCGCCATTCCTTCCCGCTTGGTTGGTTCTATTGGGTAGCTGAAAGGCGACCCTCCCACATCACACAAGGGCATTGCCATCATTGGCAAACCTGGACATACACCACCCACTGGCGGCCTTTATGCCGACCTGCATGGCTATCCTACCTCGCACACTTGCACCTATAATATTTCGGGCGATCCAACCATCATAGTAATGATATGAGGTAGGCAGTATTCTTCCTGATCTCCCAAACCGCTTCGGGTCTCTTCCTACTCGAGCGCAGCGTCGGTGGCCCTAAAGCCACTCACGCCATGCATGTCGATCATGCGACTCAAGGCAGCCCAAGGGCTGATCCTCGACGAGCACTTGACTTTCGAGACTGTGGAAAGCCCTATAGTCAGATGCACCTGCATGAAGAGGCCCAAAGACCTCATTAATTAAACGGGCGAGTACCGCCTGTACTCTGCCCCTCACCCCACATCGAGCCAGCCTCATGGCCACCCCAAACACCACTCTGCATCGCACACACACATGCATGTCCAAGAATACTGCCAGTTGTGAAGAAGCACAGACGTCGTTGCACCGCCCAATGCTTTCATGCCACTTACCGTGTAGTACTCGAAGAAGTTCCCTTCGACCACCATCCTCTCTGCTTCTCGCTCTGTACGCCTACCAGTCGGCCCTCGGCACAAAATCCGAGTTCAAATGATGCCACCAGCAACTATCGGCCACTTCCCCCCTCCAGTTGGTGGTTCTCAACCACCATCAATGTCTGGGAAATTCCTTATCCCCAAGTTTTTCACCTTGCCCGAGCTCATCGACATTGCCCACGCATCAGTTGAATGGGCCTGCCGAGAAGGGGGCTAGACCTGCTTCCGATTCTAGGGGAAGGTCTACCGAAACCTATGGCTCAAGCAGGCAAGGGGAACGGAGGTTCCCCTCCTTCAATGAAAAGTGACGTCTTCTATCACATAAGACCTGCCCAACCAAAATATGTTCCACCCCCCCGCGGGACATCGACGGGCCCGAAGACGATCGTGTCGTCTACTCCAATGTCGTCGAGACGCAGGAGGGCGACCCTTCTTCGCTTGAACGTCGGCTCCAAGGCAGTCAAGAGCTGACGGATGAGATTGGGCCCCAAGGCCTTCAAGATCCAAGCTCAACAATGGCCCGATCTCAATGCTGTCGGAGCCTGTGCTCACTTGGGCCTTGAAGCAAGCCCGAACACAGACGGGGCAAGTTCAGCCCCTACTCTCCGGGGTCCTTGATCGGAGCATAGAGAGGACTAGGGTCACCCCTTCCACTCAGTTTCCTGACTCAGACTGGCCCATCAAGGTCATAGGAGTGAGCCAAGACGGAGGGGAGCTTGAAAACCCCACGTCCCGCTTTGAGAGTGTCCTGAACAACATCCTGGACCGACTCAAAGGGCTCAAGGACACGTTGCCAATTCTCTCCTCCCATCAAGAGACCAACTCTACCCCCGAACCGCCACTTGAGGAGGTGGAAAGACCTCAACCTTCCCCTCTGGCTCCAGTGCTGAGGTCTCCGGATCCTTTTCCCTCTTTTGAGGTCCAACCCGACATAGCCCCCAAGCCTCACCATCAATGTTCATGCAGGAGGACGTGCAATGCATGATCAATTGAAGCATCCAGGAGATGCGGGTGTCAGGGACATGGGGTAGTGCCCCGTACCAAAAGCCCTACTGGCCATCTATTGATCGGGTTCCATTCCCTATCGGGTACCAAAAAGGGAGATTGCCGATATTCAATGGCACGGGCTCGCCTCATTAGCACATACCCCACTTCATGTCTATTTATCAAGAGTCGGCCTCGGACCTCTGACTATTGCTCCGACATTTCGTGAAGACTCTAGTTGGGCCTGCCTTCAAACGGTACACCCACCTGCTGCCTAACTCGGTCCACTCCTGGCTGGAGATGGAACAACTCTTCTCCAAACGCTTATACGAAGCGGAGTTGGACGTGCAGGCCATAGAGCTCCTCACCATGGCGCAAAACCCGGACAAATCGGTGGGCTAGTACATTCAAAAGTGGAGGGACCTTGGTATGTGCCAAAGCAACCCCATGGGTGAGATGGACGCTGTGCAAATGTGCGTTAGAAACACGAGGAGAGAGATCTCCTTACATGTTGAGGCCTCCAACCCCACCACCTTCTCCGAAATGATCATCAAGGCAGCAAAAATCGAAAGCTTGTTGAAGCACCATGGCGGAGACCCGACCCAAACCGCAGGAGGAGGCCAAGCAAGAATAACCCCTGCATCGGTTAGTCAAAGAATCTGATCAGCGAGGCGGTTAGGACCACCTCCCAGCCTGAATCCAAGGCGGTACCCCTGCCAACGTTGTACACCTACCAGGGCTTACGACCGCGAATTCGAGGGACGACACAACAACAACTGCCCCAAAAGCAAAACTATAGCAGGGTGCCTCCACCACAAAGCTACCAACAAACCGAAGAGTTCAAGCGGAGGCTCAATCAGTAGTACAACTTTGACAAGGTGTGGGTGCCAACCCTCCTGAGAATGCTGATTGAGCAGAACATGGTGGTCCTCCCGCTTAGTAGATGGTCATATCACGCAGAATGGGTCGACCACACCAACTACCATGCCTACCACCAGATGCTGGGACACCCCGTGGAGGAATGCTTCTAGTTGAAAGACTACAACGAAGCCCTGATTCAGAAAGGGCAAATCAATTTGGAGAACCCCAAGAAGGCCTTCAAAGCCCGCAAAGAGCAGAACGACAAGGTCCCCGTGGCCGAGCTTCCACCTTGCTGCTCCCAGCTCTCTTCGACATATTAGTGCATCATGAGTTGATAGTGCCCTGTGCTCCCAAGAGACAAGGGTAGGCCCCCGACAAAAGCCAAGGTCCATGATGCCGCTACCACCAGTGGAGCGGTCACGACTTGGCCCACTGCTAAGGGTTCCAAGACATCCGTCAAGGGTACATCTAGGATGGACACATTGACCTCATTGACAGACAATTTCCGCTTTGGGGCAGGACCCTCCACGAGTGTCACCACCCCAAACCTAGGACGGGACGGGCTCGGGGCCTTGTCACTAGCACCTCCGAGACTCCCACCGACTGCCCTTCGGTGTTGTGGGAGGTGTACCACGGCCGCAGAAGGATGAGGAGCTCAAGGATAAATGCGGCTCGTCACGCAGACGTAACACCCGCGCCCTGAGCGGTGGATCCTTGCTTTTCAAGTGCAAGAAGGCACAGCCGAGAAAACTTTGGTACGCTAATTTGCAACTTCGAATCTCTTTGACATCTAGTGGAAGTAGCGGTCTTGCCCCCTTCTCCCACCGTGCATGACTTCCTCCCAAGGCAAGTCCTCTTTGCTGAAGGAGGTTACTGCACCATCATGAGAACCGCTCAGGGGTCGCCCTGCGCAGGCATGGAACCCTGAAGGTGTTCACTACCATCAGGCTCAAGGGTGAGACTTTAAGCAAGCCTTACTAGAGTCATGGGGGTATGACTTTAAACTACCTCCTCTCAAAAAAATATATAATACCCGCGCATTAATGGGAGTCATGACCAAGGACCGGACGAGCACTTGCAATGACATTGGGAAGGCGAGAGAGAAAATTTGAAATAAGAACGCTAAAGCAAAACCTCTGCGGATTGAGCATCAAGAATAAGAAAGGAAAGAGAAATATTCATCTTATTGGCATCGCGGAAGGTTACAAAATTTTGGTGGGCTTCTGAAGCCCGTAGACAAAAGAAAGACCTTTGAAAATGGTCAAGCGCTTCGCGTATCTTTGACCTTATCTCCAGAACCGCCTCCAGAGGGGCCTCATTGATTATAAGAAAATTGAAGAACACCGCCCTCTCAATATTCAACATCAGCCACTGCTGAGGCTCCACGCTCGATGAGTCCTCTTACCTAGACCAAGGGGCCCTCGAGGTCCCTTAAAGTTGCGAGGTTGGTCTGGTACTCTTGCCACCACTCGATCAGCTCGACGTGCTTTCTCCCGGTACCTAACCATCAAAGCATTGAGTAATACTACCTAGGCCACCGCCTCCCTCCTCATTACTTTGGTGTGCCTCCTATGGTGTCTAAAGACCAAGGTGTTGAGCGTTGTCAGTGAAGCCATTGACTCAGAGGTGCGGGCACAATAGAAGAGGTGAGGAAGGTGTTCCTCTCACACACTTCACCTCTCACACTAGTGAAACCGGCTGCCAAAACTTTCAGTTGTAGGTACCTCTCCCCAAAGGAGGTCACGCAAGGTCTTCTTTCGCTTGTACATGAACAAAAGAGGAGAGGGATTAACACAGAAAAGAATGAAAAGACATTCACTCAAATGCTTAGCATAAGAGCCATGTCCGTAGCCGGTGCTGACCTGTGCCGATTGTTAGAGTACCTGCAGCCTAAGAAGTCCCAAATCACAAGGGGATGATGAGTGCGGACATAGACGTAAGTGTTGGAAGACATTTTTCAGCACCATGGGTCCCCAATGCAGAATAAAAGGAGAGCCGGTCAATAAAGCCTAACGAACAGTGGAAATTTTGATAGTCTCAAAATGACCACAAAACTAGTCAAGATCTTCATAAGGACTCCTAAAAGTCTCCTGCAAAGTTTTGTCTCAATCCAACATGTCTAAGGCAGTGCAGACTGAGAGACAGTTTCGACATAATCAGCCTCTAGCACCCTGAAACGGAACCTTATAACTAGAGCTCTATTTTTGCTAAATCAAATTGTTGTTGTACCATCATCATTGGAGCCAGTACAGTTGAAAATCCTCATGGGTCAAATTTCAGCTTAGACGGGAACTCCAAGAAGAAGTTATAGGTGAAAGATCGAAATAGGAGGCGCCACACAGTATTCCCATGTGGCCACCCCGCAACTAAACTCCATTAGAGGGACAGTCACGAACAATGACTTGCAATTCTTATATATCCCTCGTCCAATATCGGATCGCAGTCAAAGTTGTTGGAGTGTTTGTCTCATTGAGACGAGCGTTTCGATATGTGGCACGCCTTGTAACGACGCTTGAGCTTGAAGAAAAGCTAGAGAGAAATTTCCAATCCGTGAAGGAAGTTGCAGGAAAATCAATAGTGACACGTCTCTCTCAAGCCGCTAAATCATGGCACTCACGAGCCTGATCGTCATGAAATCAGTTGCATCACGTGCATAAGGTCCATGACTATCACCGGTTCGAACTTCACATATGATAAACGGTCAGATCTCGCACACGAAGCCAATGAAATGGCTGCAAATTCCTGCAAAAACTGAAAAGTTGCAAAATCTTCATTCGGGCACGAAATCGAGCTGCGTTTGTTGCCACGCGATCATGATGACATGCTCAGTGTGATCCAGCGAAGAAACCACAGAAAAATATCAAGGAACAAGCACACTATAGATCCGAAGTTTGCAAAATTCATCCAAAATGCAAGTCACACGATCGTAGCCTAAAAACATGATCCATGGCTCAAAGTTGGTATCAAATTGATCGCCATGCCAAGCCCTACAAGAAAACAATCATCTTTCGATTAAACGGGCATCAGAGCAACCCCGAATCATCCATGAAAGATCACACAAGTTCTAGGGTAGCAGCAGGGAATGTTTTAAAATTCCACGATTTGTTAAGAAGGGGAAAATCTGTCATTTTGCACCCTATTTTCCTATTTTATTTAATTTAGTTAAATATTAATTTATAGCAATTAAGTTTAATTTCGATCAATCCAACCCATGTTTGGGTAAAACTCTATATATATCACATATTACCATTGTACGTAGACGCTTTGCCAATGAGACTTTTACTTAATAAAATCTCTATTTCTTCTTAATATTGGCTCACGTTCTGAGAGAGAGAAAGGGAAGGAGAGAGAAACTTTTGGATCGGTACCTCTCGGCTCAAGGTAAGTCTGTCTCTCTCTTCTCTTCCTTTCTTTCTTCTTCTCTCTCTTCTTCTCGCTCCTCTTCTTTGTCTGGGATTTTCTTAAAGGCCATGCACGGCAGTGGCAGTGTCGTGCGTGCCTCTTTCTTTCTTTCTTATCCTGTGGTTTCACAGGTCACGCATGGCGATGGCAACACCATGCGCAAGCTTCTTTCTCCTTCTTTTTGTCCATCTATATCTCTCAGCAAGGCTCTCAGATAGCGCTGCTCAATGTTGTGCGCAAATGTGTCTTCGATGGCTTAACGAGGAGCATAGGCAGTGAATCCTATTGCCTCCTGCTGGGGTCTTCCCTTATTGTGCGCCTATCACAGATGGTGATGCCTATCACCGCCTGCGAAGGGTCGCAACAACACCTGTTGCCGTCCGCAAGCTTCCTTCATGCGCTCGGAGCCTATTGCTGTTCGCAAGCCTCTTTCGTGCTCTCGGTGCCCATTGCCGTCCGCGGGTTTCTCTTGCGTCTCATGCCCATCGCCATCCGAAGGTTTCTCTTGCGTCCCACATCCATCGTCGTGTGCCTCAGAAGGAACTATCGCCACACGCTTCACAAATGGCTATTGCCATGCGCTTCACAAGAGGCTATCACTGCCTGCGAAGGGGTGTGTTGCCTTCTCATGTTGCCAACGACGATGCCTAGCCCCGCCCATAGTTCACTGCTCCCCCTTCAGCTGTGAGCAGTAGTGTCTAGCATCATTCAAGGGCCATGTCACTGTTGCTCCACGGTTGTCAATGGCGATGCGTAAATGCCGTCAGGGCCCCATCTCTTTGTCGTCTTGTGTTTTCTCTTCATTCTCTTCTCTTCTCACATGATTGAGGGTAGACTTAATTTAGCATTACCATAATGGTCTGGTTGGTGAGCAGTATTGCTGTCGTGTTGATCTTGAGTACCATGCCCATCTTGCTGCCACACCAGATTAGAACAGTCATATCAGCCTCGGTTTCAAGCTGTATTACCATCGTGCTGGTCCTAACTACCATGCCCGTCTTGCTACCACTCCGAGTCTCGGTCATTAGTCAAGCTATCATGCTAGTCTCATCCCCTTATCAAGTCCCTTCTCTGTCTTTATTTGAGCCTTCCACTTCATCACCGTCACTTATGAATGTGCATTGCCCTAAGACAAGGGTGGGTCCCTCAACCCACTTGTCTTGTAAGTTAACCATTGTATAGAAAGCAAGGAGATTGCAGGTCAAGGGAGGCGATTTCAAACCAGCTGAAGCAACTGAGGGGCTTTCTGTCGTGATCTAAGAGGGTACTTGTGCGAGTCAGCCTGAACAAGTCACAGACCCAGGTGAGGTTGATCCCCACCTCACATCCAAAATTCCTCTCTCACTAGTTAGACACCTGCCCTTGTTCATGAATGAGGTTCCTGAGAGAGCGGTCTCAGATCCCGGGTCTTCCAACCTGAGATACGTGTCACCCGATCACTTAGATCTCGAGAGGTGAGATTGAGGCACCTAACCAGCTTGGCGACTCCCCTGAGGACTTATTATCCCTTCGTCAGTTCGCTCTTGTTTGATCAGTATCACCTTTTAATTTCTGCACTACATTCTATAGCGTTTGGGTTATTCAACCAGTTCATCAGTGTTGGGGATTTTCTCATCGCCGTACTCATGGCCATCTCAGGGAAGCGAACTACTCAAGCTTCATTCCCTACACACCTTATGAGTCAGGACTCACAGTCCGGCTCCCAGGTTCTTTCTTGGATTGGTGCGAGAAGGGACTTAAAAGTCCGACTCCCTGCTTCCTCGCCCTGATGGACCCTTCACCAAGGCCCCTTGCATTGGTAGCACAGTTGCTACCACACACAGCATGCACCCTGCTATTGGCAGGTGCCTTGCTGGTCATATTGCTGAGGTACACCGGAAGGCTGCCCTATCTACTTTAATGAAAGGCAAGCAGGTTGCAATCACTCCTGAGGGTCGTCGTAAGGCAGCCCCCCATACTCCTTCATCACCCCAAACCTCTACACCCAGAGGCTTGGCACACAAAGGTAGAGATCCTGGGGTCTCCACCCCTCACACACACCTAAAGGCTCGTGGTCCATCCACTCGAGCCACACCTTGAGGAAAATTTTATGCCGCCTTGAGCTCACGTCCAAGGCTAGGCCTTCTTGGGCCAAACCTACACACGCCATGCATCTGCATCCCATAGCTCGGGGCAGTTCCAGTTCTGTGCCAGCTCGAGCACACGAGGGCCGACCGCTCTATCGTCCCTCTCAGCACACATAGCTTCACCATGTGAGAGAGAGCCTCCTGCCCGGTCCCTCACAGACGCGAGGTCGTGGGTCTCAACCTCCTAAAGTAAGCAGCTGACCGAGCCAGGGCTTACCCCCAAGTCACCAGGACGGCTAACCCTAAAGGTGCAAACGAACAATCTTTACAGGTTCCTCTCTAATCTCGACTAAGGCGGAGTCATGAACCAGTCCCTTATTTTTCCATTCTTCCATCACCAGGCAAGCTCCTTGAGACTTGGTACTCAAAGGTTTTCCCTAAGAGTACCATCTTGAGTCAGTCTCATATCAGGCACACACCCGGGCCTCACAAGGGAATTCGCGGCAACGACCTAATGTTGGATAGAAGCCTGCAGCCTCCAAGGCAACAACCCAGGTTGCCCTCTGTCCTTGGACCCCACTCTCTGTTCCAACTAATGGACATGGCCCTCGCATGCTCAAGAAAGGCGTGGCAGTCCAAACCTTAGGCTCGGTTCTAGAGTGAAGTCCATAACAGCCTCAGGATTAAGCAAAAGAGAGGCCTGCAAATCCTGACTAGAGAGGGCCCTAAGGGAGTTGAGGTTACCACTCTTGGTGACCTCCTGCCACATAATCCCTTCTTCCCTCTGTGAATCCCAGAACCTGACAAGTCCAAGAATATTGCTCGATGATTACTGCCAAGAAGCCACGGTCCCAAGACCATCAAGAACCGGTCCTCACGCGATCGACATATAAGGCTCGAGTCCAATCAAGGCATGCGGAGCCCCTATAGACCGACTTACCTCGTACGACTCGCCAACCCCGGCAGTCCACTACTCCACCTGATGCTGACCTTCCAGAAGAAATGGTCAGTGTCATGGTGATCAACGAGTCGGATGACGCCCAAGAAGAGTGGATGAATAGGTTCGAGGTAATGATGCAGTCCATCTTAGAAAAGATGAATCGCCTAGAAGCCTCAATGTCCCCTTCTTCTCACTATTAGACCGATCCCCTGTCTGGTGAAGACACAGTTCCGAGACAAACTTCCCACTGGTCTCCTAAGACAGCTCTACTTCCCGAATGGTTTCGTAAGCTGATATAGATGCCATGGTGGCCCACAGTCTCAAGAACAAGGTCACGGGCATGCAAGACTCTACTAATAGCCGTACCCCTCATACATCGATCAGGTGTCGTTTCTCCAAACTATTAAAAAGGGAAGCTCCCCCTGTTCAATGGTACTACATCGCCTCACCAGCATACTGCTCACTTCTAAGCGGCTTGTTGAGAGGCGGAGACTGACGGATGACTCCTCCTTTGTCAGTTCGTCAAGACTCTCGAAGGGTTATCGTTTTAGTGGTATGCTCGGCTGCCTCCAAAATCGGTACACACGTGGAAAGAAATGGAGCAGTTGGTTTATCAACTGTTCTACGAAGTTCAAAGAAACGTGGAGACCATCGAGCTCCTCAGTTTGACTCAATACTCTGATGTGCCAATTGACAAGTTCATCGCCCGATGGAGAGAGTTGGCAACCTTTCATGCCACTCCCCTGACTGAAAAAGAAGCAGTTCAGACCTACATAAGAAATATGTTGCCCAAGATCACCCTGCATGTCGAGGCCTCCAATCCACCCTTCATGTCAGAGCTCATCTCTAAAGAAGTTCATATGGAAGGTCTGTCCAAGCATCATGGTGGATCTTGTCAGCAACCCTCTGGCTTGAATTCCTGCTTCAACAGTGGGGGAAACCAGTAAAAGGCAGTGATTAGTTTGGCTGTCACCGTGACTTACACTAAGAATGCCGCCCCTCAAACCTTGGACCTCTCCAAGGCACAGACGCCTCGGGCTGGGGCCAAGCAGCAGTCCTACAACAGGGTCCTGGCCCCTAAGAATATAAATCGAAATGACTTCTGGATCCAGCACCAGAACAAGTTGTACCCCTTCGAAAAGGAGTGGGTTCCTACATTGTTTTGATTACTGCTAGAGCAGAACATGATCCAGCTGCTAGAGGTCAAAACCCTAGAGCTGGCCGGGCAGGAGACACATGAGAGGTACTTCGCCTATCATCGAGGAGTAGGCCACCCCACTCAAGACTGTTATATGCTCAAAGACAATATCGAAGCCCTCATTAACAAGGGTCAAATAAAGCTCGAAGAGTTAAAGAAAGCATTCGAGGCAACAGAGGCTGCCCACATAGTGACAATCCAAGAGGATGACGAAGCACCCGCTATCCTCCGTGCACTATTCTCCATAATGCTTGAAGAAGGACTTGTCACGCCAAAGCTGACAAGGCAGACCAAGTTCCTACCCCCTGGAATTGAGAACCTCTAGTGATATTATCACCTGAACGAGGTCACGACCTAAGAGAATGCACTGGCTTCCATGAGCTCTTATCAAAGAAGATGCAGCAAGGCCAAGAAGTTCATGGTAACCCAGAAGGACAACCCAAAGTCCCTCTTCCACCAGTGCAAGAAGAACTCCCAACACAAGCCCAGGGAAGTGCTAAGCCAGATCCTTTGCAAGCCCTCTTCGAGGCAATGCTCCAACAGGTTCTCGCCACTCCCAAGCCCGCCAGGCAGCCTAAGTGTCTTGCTCAGGGTATGGAAAACCTCTGGTGCCCATATCATCAAGGATGAGGCCACGAGCTGAAAGAATGCTCTGGGTTCGAAGCTATAGTTGCAGAGAAAGTCGAGAAAGGCCACATTATTTGTGCTATCCTCCCAGAATGCTACTAAGCCATCACTCACGTTCAAGAGTAAGCCCCACTACAGGCCCCCTATGAGCATACACTAGACCCTTCAATGCCCTCGACTTCTCATCCTTGTGAAGTCTATCATGGGCGAAGTAGGCTTGTAGACACCCCATTTTAAATCTGGAAAATTCTGCGCTTTTCTAAACCCTTAGGATCACACTTAACCTAATAAACCCATTTTTTTGGATAAGTATGTGGATAAGTATGTGTAGGTCATGTGAGTATATCCGCCCCAACGGATTTTGGCCCCTATAAACCCTCTTTTCGTGGTCATTTGGAAAAAGGACAAACAGAGACCAAACCCTAGTTGAGAGCAGATAGAGATAAAAAATCTGAGAGACTAAAACCCTAGGGAAGAGAATAGATATAGATCAGAAAACAAAAAAAAAAAAAAAAAAAAGAAAAAAAAAAAAAAATAGTTAGAGTTACACGAGAGAAGAGAAAACCCGAGAAACTGCTTCAGAAACCCGAGTCTTCTGAGAGAAAACCTAGACCTAGGGCACAACCACCCTATATCTACCCCTAGGGCACAACCACCCTTCTTCAACCAAAGACTTTCTGGTGAACATCCGACTTAGAGAGACAAAAGAAGACATGTTCTAATACGGGCGAGCCCTAGAAAGCTCGGGAGTCTCGGGCCGTCCGCCTTGGTTCGGTATCGTTTCTTACTTTTATATTATTTATTTTCTGCTATTATTTCATTTTAATTAGATTAGATTAGTTTTTATTGCTTTTTATTTCATGCTTCATATTCGGATCAATGCTGGCGCTGCCACTAATCTGAGAACAGATCCGCTCGTTTCTCGACGGATCTAACCGCATATTAGAATTCCATTTTCCCCACATTCTCTATCATTTATTTTTAAAATCAGTTTGTGGTGTTCAGATCTGAGGGATCTTCCTTTGAAGATCTCTTTGATTTTGCATTATAAACAGTTTGGTGCCCACAGTGGGGCATTTAGAGCTAGATCTATTCATGAAAAAAAAAAAAAAAAAAATAAAATAAAAGCAGCCTCCAATTTACTTTTGAGGGCTGTTTTTTAAAAATAAAAAAAAATCCAAAAAAAATGGAAAGAAAGAGAAAAACATGTTCTCTTTCCATAGGAAAATCTCGTTTTATTTCTTTCTCTTAACATTTTTTATTTTTTTTATTTTTTTCGTTTATCTGCATGTCAGTAAAAAAAAAAAAAATTTGGGATTTGTAGAAGGCGTTTCTTTTCTGTTTTGGAAACGGGTTCATAGTATGCACCACTATCACCATTCCCACTTTCATTGAATCTCTCCTCTAGATTTATGTATTTATTTTATTTATTCATGTGGATTTCTTTGTTGTGACATCCTCGTCTTCTCGTTCCAAAAGAAATCCATGTTCTTTGTTGCTTATGATTTGGATGGATAAAGCCTGTGCATTTTTTTTAGATATATTACTTTTTGGTGCTTATGATATGGCCAAATTATTTTTGTTGTTGCTTTCTGTTGCTTACAATTTGGTTAGATTAGCTTTGTTCGCATTCAAATTTCTTGTCTCTTGCTGAGAATTATTTTGTTAAAAAAAGAAGAAAAAACCATCTTTCCATTCTTTGGAGTTGATTATGTAAATGGTTACCAAGTTTAATATTCTTTGATATTAATGGGATTTTGTTTCCAATTTTAATCTTGTTTGATATTCACTGGACAATTTTTCATATCAATTGTGCGTGACTTCATATTAAGTAGGAGGAGGTGTGTGAGTTGTTAAGATAGTAACTAATCCTTTGAGAGAAATTTTGGGAAGATTTAGATAGAGATGGATAAAGAAGGGACATTGAGAGAAAAAAAGGAGAAGAAATAGGGATAGGATATTGAGAGAAAGATCTTAGGAGGGAGATCAAAAGAAAACGAGAAAAAAAAAAAAAAAGGGGGAAGAAGTTTGATAGAAAACAAGGAGAAGAAATAGGAAAAGGAGATTGAGAGAAAGTAGGGAAAAAAGATCTTTAGAAGGGAGATTGAGAGAAAATAACGGAAAAAAAAAAAAAGGATCGCGAGAGAGAGAAAGTTTTAAGGGTGTGAGAGAGAGAATTTTTTTTTTAAAAGTGACTTGTTTTGCAAGAAAAAAAAAAAAAATCTTAAAGCTCATTTGGTTTCAAAAAAAAAAGAACAAAACTCTTTCGCTAAAAATTACCTTTTTTTAATCCACTTTCTTTTCAAAAAAAAAAAAAACAAAAAAACAAAGGAAAAATCTTTTAAGGGCATCTTGCTAAAACAAAAACAAACCTTTAAAGGCCTTTCTCACTTTCAAAAAGAAAATTTTAATAAGAATAAACTTTTTTTTTTGGAAGTCTTTTTGTTTCAAAAAAAAAAAATCATTTTTGTGAAATTTTTTTTTGTCTTTTTTACGGTCATTCTATCTCAATAAAAAGAACAAAAAAAGGAGTAAGTATTTGAGGTCATCTTTCTGATCCACTAAAAAAGAAAAAGGGGTATCTTTAGCTATTTTTATTTTAAAATAAAAAAAAAATCAGCAAAATTTTTAGGCATCTTTGTCTAATTTTTTTTTAAAGGCAACCTTACTTTTTTAAAAAAAAGAAAAAGAAAAATTTTTTTTTTTAAAAAATATCGATCATTTCTTAATTTGTTATTCAATATTTGTTGCTTCTCTCTATTCATCAAAAAAAAAAAAAAAAAAAATCAGGGTTACCTTTACTCTCTTTAATTGTGCTCTGATCGAGTCACCCTCAACTCGGGTGTGCTCAACTTGGCACAGGCTGTGCCTGGTTCCACCTTTATTTATTGTATACCTTCTTAGGGGTTCCTTACCCCTACATCTGAACTGTGCTTTTGGTCGGTCAAAAACCCGACCCAAAGCACACCTCACTTGGCACGATTTGTGCCAAGGGCTCACATTTTTCTTGCATTGTGTGTTTACTTGTTTGCTATTTTTTCTTTTCACTTGCGTGTTTCTTTACACACTCCAGCACACACCAGACCGGGAGTGCCTGGGAAACCAACAGACAAATATTTTGAAAACCCCCAAAATCCATGTTAAAGGTGCGAGGGGAACCTAACTTTGAGCGTCGAGGTGGTTGGGATTCACATAACTTTAACTGTGAGTGCCCCTCCGTAATGCTTTCCCTCAAAGCTACTCCACATATAGTAAGACCTAGTGAACATTCTATAACAAAAGCCTAGGACCTATGTGGGGACCTATATGAGCCTACCTGCATTTCAATAGTTAGGAACCCACTCTCAAGCCAAGCCTACCAATAATCTAGGACAAAAGTTTTCGTGTGTTGTGCTTGTTTATTTCTATTGGTTAATCTTAGATCTCAGTCCGGACCCCCTTTTGATCCGAGCTAAACTCTATGGGTCTAAGTTCAGGCTTATACCCAGCCTAGTCTAGGTTCGAACCAGGTTGACACTCAGGTCCAAACCTAGGCTCCCTTTTGGTCCGAGCCAAGGGCTGGTGCCTAGCCAACCTTGATCCAGTCTAGGTCCACATCCGGTCTGATCTTTAAAACCCTATGGGTCCAAGCCCTGGCTTGAACCCAGCTTAGTCTAGGTCTTAACCAGGCTCACACCCAAGTTCGAACCCAGACTCACTCTTGGTCCAAGCCGAGACTCGTACCCATATAGTTTAGGTCTTAGTCAATGTTCTAGCATAGTTGTAAGCCTAGAGTTGCCTCTAGAACTAGACTAGGCCTACCTTCGTTCAGGGTTCAATTAAAAACCCATCAAGTCTAGCAGGTTTCATCTAGTCTAGTCCTAGCTTAGATCTTAGTTAGGGTTTTGCCCCTCGAGTTAGACTAGCTCTAACCTGAGGTGTAGAGTCTAGATCTCACAGTGTCTAGGAATCATGACCTAGGATCATAGCATAGCAAGGTCCAACCCCATGGCCCCAGCTCAGTCTAGATCCAAAGAACCTAGTCAGTCCGAGAGGCACCATCACAGTGCTCCCTCACAAATCATTCATAGCACTCGTGTCAATGAGCCGACTCTCGACCCACATGGAACCAAACTTAGCCGTCTAAGCCGCCTTCAAGGCCACCATTTAGAAGTCACGAGCCAATAGGTTGATAAGGTTCGTAACACCTTGAACAGTCAAGGGGTCAGGCTGGGGGCAATCCTCCAAGACATAGGGGTTAACCTCAAATCCAGTAGACACAACAAGACCGACCCAAATCTCTGAGTCAGCCGATCTCAGCTGTGTGAACCCGATGGTCAATTAGTAGCCCAACATTCTAGTCTTGTCAACCAGTTAGTTAGTGGGCGAGGGAAAGTCTATCCAAGCAACCCATCACCAGTAAAAATCGGGGTTTTGACCTAACTTGATATAAAGACAATCCTAAGGTACATGCTTACTTTCAAGACCTGCTTAATAGAGGATACACCATCTAGTGCACTCAATCTAGGAAAGTCAGGTTAGAAGCTTAAGGCATAGGATAAGCCCAACAATTTGACTCAAATCAGGATAATTCTAGGGCTGTTTGCCTACCAATCCAACCAACTACAGGTCACGGGTCTACATCTAGTCATCACTCGAGCCCAAGACCACTTCAAGGGCAGACTCCCTCTGGCAATTGTTATAACATTCCTTCACTCTTTCAGTCTAGTGATGGGGCAAGAGAGTACCCTAACCCTTGAGATAGAACATCTAATCAAGTTTAGTGTCAGGTAGACCTAGCCGCCCAAGGTCAGAGGTCTAGTCGTCATAGCAACTTGAATCGTCCATCCCAGTTAAGTAGTGATTCTATCCTGCAGGCTTCCTTGCATGGCCAAGTTGTGCAACCTCCGAGTAATGGGTATTCTCTGACCCAATTCAACTCGGGTGAGTCTACAAGCCGACAACCGACACATCAAGTTAAACACATTCCTCAGGCTCATTCCTTGGGGCAAACCACTACATGGGCCCAACAGTCAGTTCATACGAGTCTCATACCACAAAATCAGGTTCAACAAACCATACAACCTAGCCAGCTCACAACTACAATGACGACTCAATTCGCTCGCATAAAACACCTCGAAGACTCTTTAGAGAAAATGGGAAAATGGGATTTCTTAAGTCGTAAAGTTCTAGGACACCTAGAAGATCTACCAGAGGGGTTTGTGATGCCACAGTTCAGAAATAGATTTTCAGGAAAAGGGGATTCTGAGGCACACATCAACGCTTACTTATTGTTGGTTCACACACTGCGAGACCGATCCAACCAACTTAAGGTCATGTTCTCGCATAGCTTATCAGAAGAACCCTTGATGTGGCACTGAAGATTCATGAATGATAACCCTCAAGCAACTCCTGACAAAATGTTCAGGCAATTTTCCTCTCGCTATAGTGGAGGAAAACTAATACCCATCACCCTTGGTGAGTTAACTTCCATCAAACAGAAATCGGGCGAATCTCCTTCCTTGTTTATTACCAGATTCAGAGAGGCCATAACGCGAGTCATTGAAACTCCAGTCCCTGAAGCCATGAATGTAAGCATAGCATTAGAGAACATGACTCCACAATATGTCAGGTTCTTCAGTATGGGGGCAGTCCATTACTCATTTGATGTTATGCTTGAAAGAATATCACGCCAAGGAAGAGAAAGTCGCAGACAAAAAACCTTCTCAAGAGGGAGAGGTGAACATGATCAAGAAAAACAACCATTATGCAAACCATTCACAAGAAAAGACTAAAATTTATTCTACCACATGGAGAATGTAGACTTCCACACCAAGGGCATTCACTCCCATTGATGATCCTATGACCAATATCATGAAGAAGTTACTTAAGGCAATGCTCATAGAATTATCGACAGAAGCCAAGATTCCTCCTTTCCATGGAGGCGATACTTCTCAATAGTGCGATTGGCATCAAAACTATGCCCATAACACTGAGGACTATCGAGCTTTCAGACATAGAGTTCAGGACCTCATTGATAATGGCACGATAAGTGTCAAAAATAAAGAGGTTGATGACATAGAAAAATCAGAAACTCTAGATGTCTTGACAAAGAATACTGATGTCAACCTAATTAACTCAAGAGAATCACAAGTTGTGCCCAAACCCGAAAAACATCCACAAAGGCCTTGGAACCAAAGAAAAAATCAACTGGAAAGTCCAGTGGATGGAAAAAAAAATGAGAATAACCTCACCTAGGAGTTAATGACTAAAGATACTCAAGATCAAAGCAGTGAGGATGACCTTAGCTCAAAGCCCATAACCAAAGAAAGGGGAGAAGAAAGGGGTATTGCATATGGGATTTCACTCCAAGATACACTTCTAAAAATGGCACAAGAAATCCCCATCATCAAGAGTCACGCTAGGGCATATGAATCCTTCAATTCATACTTTCAAGTTAACACAATAAATGGTTCACATGTGTACGGCAATGAATCAAACTCGCGAGAGGAATATGAACTCGAGCATAAGCTCAACCAATATTTTGAAGCTATGAACTCACAAGCCCATGACGATAAGAAAATCCTTAATTCTGGGACAAGAATTTGTGAGGGGGCAGATAAACAAGTGCTAAAAGAAAGCCCTTCACCCTAAAACCTGGATGACCCACCTAAGTGGGATCAATATGATGAGGACGACATGTGAGAAATTGATGTGATCTAGATCAACGAGAAGGGATCATCTTCTAAACAACGGGTCACCACCCCAAAGTCTCCCATTAAGCTTCCAAACAAGGGGCCAACACCTCAAATATCAAAATAAGATGAACCTTTAGAAATTTTAAGGTGCTCACCTGAGCCACCTTCACCAGACTTCTTGGTCAACCCACCTATATGGGATGAGGAGCCAAGATCAAAAGATTTAACCAAGTCACCTCTCGAGATGAACCCAGTTATAGATGATGGAAAAGTAAAGAGCCTAAATTTGACTATTCCTAAAGATTTGGCATCTTCGCTAAAGTTAATAGAACTTGAACCTTTGGAAATTTTAAGGGGTCCACCTGGGCCACCTTCACAAGATTTCTTGAATGATCCACCAATCTAGGATCAAGAATTAGATATTGAACATCCGACCATGTTACTTACTCAAGAGGTAAGCTCTTTAAAAGTCATTAACGACATGAACACCACTCCGATAACCGGAGCACCACCATATCAATTGAATTAATCTTGTGAAGAACAAGTTCCCAATGGAACGGAAAGCCCTGTAGGGGTAACCCCATCAAAATATTCGATAAGGGAAAACTCCCCTCAGGAAGAGGATACAATAGGGACATTTAATGAGATTGCCCAATTGTTTTTTGATTCCCAACACGTTATAAGGCCATTTAATACAACGGAGGCAACTAATGAGATTGAACCCTTCTTTGTTGACTCCCAATATGTTGTAAGGCCAACTAGTACGAACTCAACCAATCCTCTTCTGCGAGAGTCTCACCCAAGCTCGAGCACTGAGAAAGAGCCTATCATGGAGTTAACCTCCGAAAACAAATTCAAAATTTACAATGAAAAAGATTATTGAAAAGGAGTCGGGTGATCAGTCACCCCTTGCAAATAACCAAATGAGGCATTCATTCCTTACACTTCAAAAGGCATTAATGCCTAATGTGTAATATGAAGTACTCCATTAACGGGAAAACCCTAATGAGCCTATCCATCCATATAGAAGACTGAGGGATTAGGAAACTGAGCGTGATTTTTTGTCCCAAAATCAAGGTTCAAGTGGAGCAGTTTAAAAGAAAAGTTCAACAAAAAATCAATGACTATTGTCAAAGAGATTTTGGATGCCAACCTGGGCCAAGGGAAATCAAAGGAAGACTGATATTAGAACCTCCCTGCCACTTGGAGGAGGGTAAGATGATCGAATTCTTAAATGGTCTTAAGGCGAATTGCTAAAAAAAAAGAGGGGCACATTTGATTCTTCTCCCTCATCCTCATCTTCCTTTGTCATGGTCTCAAAAAAATAAAAAAAATCCGCTAGGCTAAAAATCTGAAAGGAATCCTAAGTGTTGGAAAAAAAGGCTACCAAGTTGAATCCCCAAAAGGGACCCTAGAGAGAAAAAAAAATATCCACTGGGGTGAAAATTCGAAAGGAACCCTAAGCGTTGGAAAAAAGGCTACCGGGCTGAACACCTGAAATGGACCTCGGGGCGATGAAAAAGAAGTAGTTCTCCCCTTCCTTCTACTCTCCAAAGTCCCTTATCTCTAAACATCTTCTCTTCCTCCCCCTGAGTCAAAGTGGTGTTAAAATAAAATAAATAAGCATTAGCTCGACGAAACATTGTTAAGGACCTAGATCACCTTCAACTTCGAAAGGTGGGTGGTGGAGGAACGAAATAAGAAATCCAAAGAGATTTTGAACACCAAAAGATAGTATCCCGTATTTTCAAGACTTTGTTTCGCTCGAAACTCCAAAGAACACTCCTTGAATTGCAACACTAGAGCATATATTAGAAGATAAACAAATACTTGATGATTCCTCGTCCCTAAGATTCAAGCAAGGACCCGATACGCCCACATAGGGTCCACCAAAGGGGTCACAAGTGATTAAACTATAAGACCTACATTAAAAGAAAACCACCCCCCAACAGGGGTAGCAAGAAGAAAAAAAAGAAAAAAAAGGAATATTATAATAATAATAATAATAATAATAATAATAATAATAATAATAATAATAATAATAATAATAATAATAATAATAATAATAATAATAATAATAATAATAATAATAATAATAATAGTAGTAGTAATAATAATAATAATAATAATAATAATAATAATAATAATAATAATAATAATAATAATAGTAATAGTAATAATAATATAATAATACTATTAATAATAGTAGTAGTAGTAATAATAATAATAATAATAATAATAATAATAATAATAATAATAATAATAATAATAATAATAACTCCACGGTCGTATGAGTATAACTGTCGACTACATCATCCATTGCTGCATGACGTTAAACTGCTTAGAGGGCTCTATGGTTGCAGGAGTTTAAACTACTAACCAACCTTGTTTTTTGAAATATCTTCCCCTCTTCAAAATTTTCACTATATGTCACGTGTTCTCAAAAACTTTAATTTCTTTGTTAAAATCGTAACTTGTTCTATTTCAAATCTCCCCCTATCTTCAAAATTTCTAAAACGTCTTTTAAAACAAAGGAGCTTGGACACCCGTACATGATGAATACCGCATTTGCCGCAATTGTCGAGTTACTGCCTCGTCTCTCACTTCAGATTCGGTTAGACAAGTCTCTTCTTATAGAAAGCCTTTCCTATAGACAGCCTTAGGAAACCCTAAGGCAATAAAAGAAAATGACAGGTTTAAAAATTTTTGAACTACAAAACCCCTGAAGTTAAGTGGCATGGCTAGAAAATCCAACTCCAGTTTCAAGCTTGTGTAACTCATCGACATCTCATGTCGAAAACCCAAGGAGGAAAAATGTCGTAGGTGGGTGAGCACGATGAGCGTAATGACTTGGAGGGATAATTGGTGTGCCATCTGACCACGTGACCTTGGGAAGGAATCTTTGACTTTCATCTGCCCCTCGAAGGACAGAGAACGCCAGACTGTCTACTTCTTTGCCACTCACTTGTCCCTCGAAAGACAAAGAGTGCTAAAGAGGGGCAACTGTAGACACCCCATTTTAAATTTGGCAAATTACGTGGTTTCTTGAACCTTAAGATCACAATTAACCTAGTATACCCATTTTTTTCGATAAGTACGTGTAGGTTATGTGAGTATATCCTTCCCAACGGATTTTGACCCCTATAAACCCTCTTTTCATAGTCATTTGGAAAAAAGAACAGAGAGAGACCAAACCCTAGAAGAGAGCAGATAGAGATAAAATATCTGAAAGACCAGAACCCTAGGGAAGAGACCATATAGAGATCAGAAAAAAAAAAAAAAAAAACAGAGAGAGTTACACGAGAGAAGCGAAAACCTTAGAAACTGCTTCAGGAACCCGAGCCTCCTGAGAGAAAACCTAAGTTTAAGAAAACCTAGACGTAGGGCACAACCATCCTAAATCTATCCTTAGGGCACAACCACCCTTCTTCAACCAGAGACTTTCTGGAGAACATACGACTTAGGGAGACAAAAGAGGACCCATTCTGATACAGGCGAGCCTTATAAGGCTCGAGAGTCCCAAGTCATCTGGCGCGGTTCGGTATCGTTTCTTACTTTTTTATTATTTATTTTCTTCTTTTATTTCATTATAATTAGATTAGATTAGTTTTTATTATTTTTTATTTCTTTTTTCATATTTGAATCAATGGCACTGCCACTGATCTGAGAACAGATCCGCTCGTTTCTGGATGGATTTGGCCTTAGATCAGAATTCAATTTTCCCCACATTCTCTATCATCTATTTTTAAAATCAGTTTGTGCTGTTCAAATCTAAGGGATCTTCTTCTGAAGATCTCTTTGATTTTGCACTATAAACAAGGCTCAAGTCCTTGAAGCGTGAGGCCATCCACCAAGTTAGGACTACCCACCAGCTCGATATGGCAGACCAAATACCTCTTCAGGGATCCAGAAGGAGAAGAGCACCCAAGTCAGCCCGACGAAGGAACCACATCCCTCAGCCACCAGTCGAGGAAGAATTTCTCAAGCCTATTCCTCCGCTGCCGACCTTACGAAACTTCATCCAAGACGGAACTGGCCTTATTCCATCATCCGATCATGTGGACATCCCTGAGTCATCAATTGCTCGGGACTCGTTCAATACGAGTGACGACGCTAAAAGCATCCCCCAATGGTGAGAGGTGGGGCAAGACCTAAATACCCCTAGCACACATCCAATTCTGGTGACGGCGTAAAAAGCTGCCCGAAACATGCTAACTCTTCTTCCCCTTCCTCTTCAATTTCTTCCACAGGTGCAGTTCGACAATGCCCAGACTTCGACACTTTAAATAGATCGCAGTTCTTAGCGAAAGCGCTTAAGAAAGATGCAAGCCCAAGAGGCTGGATGCTTCACAGTTGTCGACGCTCTGGCAGCCCGAGTCGAGACCGAGCCATCTTCAAGCTCCTGTTCCAAAGAGGCCTCCCATATGGTGCATATCTTGGAATTACCATCTAGCACGGGGCAAATGAGCCTAAGATCAGGGATTAAGCTACACGCCATACCTCAAAAGCTCAAGGTCCTCAAGTTTCCTGATCCTTTACTTTTCCCTAAACCTTAACCTCAAACCTCCACATCCCTAATACAAATCCCTATTACTTCCCCATCAACCCAGACTGCACCGGCTGAACAACAAAGTTAGCAAGTGTCACAAACCAAAACTCAACAAAAACTTGCTTCTAAACCTACCCTACCACCTACACTAGTGACTGGATCAGGAATGCAGAAGACTAATGAGGATAAGGTGAAATATGATGTAATTGGGCATGTGAGAAAGCTTCCAACCCTTTTACTTATTTATGATGCCCTTCTGCTGTCTATAGACCTTCATATGGCCTTGGTTCAAGCTCTTTTTAACCCAGAGCTGCACGAGACTGAAGTGGAGCCTATTGAGGTTGACCCAGCCATCCTGAGTGGGTGCTTGGGAGGAAAATTTCACAATCACCCCCTCTTCGTGAATGGTGAGCTACACGCCTGCCCTATCAACCAGATCATGCTGGATGGAGGGTCAGCAGTCAACCTAATCCCAAGAAGGATCCTCACCCGATTGGGATTAGGATATGACGGCCTCACTCCTACCCACATTACCAAGCAAGGGTTCAACCAATCAAGAGAAAAGTAAAATGGGACAGTTCGTCTTCTCCTCAAGATCGGTGACCTCAACGATTACGCTCAGTTTCATGTAATCAACACCAATACATTTTACAATGTCCTCCTCGCCCGCCCTTAGCTTCACGATCAGAGGGTAGTTCCTTCCACGCTCCACCAATGCTTCTAATACAGCTAAGATGGGAGATAGCACATGGTCTATGCTGATAAGAGACCTTTCCCTGTAGCTGAGACTCACTATGATGATGCTAAGTACTATTTCACCTATCGCCGTCTGCAACCCTCTTTCGTGCGCTCGGTGCTCATCGCTGTCAGCAAGTTTCTCTTGCGTCCCACACCCATCGCTATTCAGAGGTTTCTCTTACGTCCCATGCTCATCGTCGTGTTCATCAGAAGGAACTATCGTCGCGCGCTTCACAAATAGCTATCGCCGCACACTTCACAAGAGGCTATCGCCGCCCTCAAAGGGGTGTTCTGCCTTTTTGTGTTGCCAAAGAAGATGCCTAGTGCCACCCATAGTTCACTGCTCCCCCTCCAGTCGTGAGCAGTAGTGTCTAGCACCATCCAAGGGTCGTGACACTGATGCTCCACGGTTGTGAATGGCGATGCCTAAATGCCGTCGGGGCTCCGTCTCTTCGTCGTTTCGCTCTTTCTCTTCATTCTCTTCTATTCTCACTTGATTGAGGGTAGACTCAGCCTAGCATTGCCATAATGGTTTGGCTGTTGAGCAGTATTGCTGTCGTGCTGGTCCTGAGTACCATGCCTGTCTTGCTGCCACACCAGATTAGAACAGTCATATCAACCTCGGTTTCGAGTAGTATTACCGTCGTGTCGGTTCTAAGTACCATGCCCGTCTTGCTACCACTTCGAGTTGGTCACTGGTCCAGCTATCATGCTAGTCTCATCCCCTTATTATGTTCCCTTCTCTGCCTTTATTCTACCTTTCCACTTCATCACCCACACTTATGAATGTGAATTGCCCTAAGATAAGGGTGGGTCCCTCGGCCCACTTGTCTTGCAAGTTAACCATGATAATTTTGTGAAGAACGCAAGGAGATTGGAGGTCAAGGGAGGTGATTTCGAACCAGCTGAAGCAGTTGGGGGTCTTTCCATCGTGATCTAGGAGGGCGCCTGTGCGAGTCAGCCCGAGTAAGTCACGGACCCAGGTGAGGTTGGTCCCCACCTCACATCCAAAATTCCTCTCTCACTAGTTAGACACTTGCCCTTGTTCATGAACAAAGTTCCCGAGAGAGCGGTCTCAGATCCCGGGTCTTCCAACCCAAGACATGTGTCACCGATCACTTATATATGGGGAGGCGAGATCGAGGCACCTAATTAGTAAACCTAGGCTGAAATTAGGGTTTTAACTCCGGATCAAGGCCCTGGTATAAAACAAGGACCTCCCTTGTGCCTCTCCTTCTTTTTAAAGCCGAAAAGAAATGAAGGATGGCATATCACGTAAACGTTGAAGGCAAGATGTGTGGCCCAATCATGAAGAAACGCCTGTGGCACTTGTGTTGAGGCATCAAAGCCGGGACAACAAAGCACCCTAGACGTATAAATCAAAGCACCGCACAAGCGAAACATCGCATAGTTAAAGGATGCGAAAGTATGAACAACATGCCCCGCGATGCCTCGCACAAGCGAAAGATCACGCTCGGTCCCGAGAGAATGCCAGAAGGGCGCACCGTTAAGATAGCACACCTGTTGCCGTCCAAACTCCGCTCAAGTGTGTGATCTTGCCCCACTCAAAGCATGAGCCCACTCCAATCGCCCGAGGTACACTATTGCACTACGGCACTCCGCGGACAAGCAAACCTTCTTCCTTGTCCCACCCACATGCATAGACCTTCCACGGTAAAAAAAAAAAAAAAAAAAAAAAAACAATGCAGGGTCTTACGAAAATCATCAATGACGCGTTCCCCAAAGATTGGGATGAAAACCCACAAGAGCATCCCAATCATCGAACAAAGGCAAGCAGCAATTGCCCCACGGGCACAGCTAGCATCCCATCGGCCGTTCCTTACCCCCACCGTCAGTTGGGGTAAGAATTGTACCGGCCTGGATAAAAATATAGATGGGAAGTAGCGATCGAGCACGCAAGAAAAAACGTAAGGAAAATGAGGAAAATTCACCGCAAAGGGGGATTTCATTTCACGAACAAAAAGGGTTACAACTTTGTTGTTACAATTTGTAATTACAATGTAAAATGTACATCCCTTCTGAAGTAAATCCGTCCCGAAGCTTCACCACTCCCTCACAACAGTGGCGTCCTCCAAGAGACGGTATCACTCTCTTCATCTAAGACTTGAAGAAGACCGTGAGCTCTACCTCCTCTTGCTCACCAGCTCATGAAGGTGAAGAGCCAGGCGCTGGTCAGTGGGGACAATACAAGCGTTATGCCTAGGCAGGGCGCCCCCACCAATGATAGCTGGCTCTCAGCTCCTTACACATCGCCACGGGCCTCACGCCATGGGTCCTGCACAAACAGAGGACCCGGGAAATACAAGCCCGCCCTCTGGCACGAACCCATCGTCGCCTCCACACTATTGAACGCCTTCGTCTGCACGCCTAACTCTCGAACACACCTCAAAAGTAGGTATTAGGCAGCTAGCCCCTGGAACGAACATGGCTCCTAAGCTATGTTTTCTCAAGAAAACAAAGTCTTCGTGCTACCTACACCACAAGGAGTATCAAGAAAGGAACTTTACCAGAACATGGGGAAAATTTTCCCTCACGCTCTTCTGCCTAGCCCCTTCATTATAAAGGCCATAGGCTCATCAAAGCTTGCTGCTTCCCGAGCACCACGCCGCCCAACCACCCGATCACCTGTCATCACAACGCTGTCTCAGTTGACCGCCATTTTTTAAACCCTCTCACTCTTCGCCTTCCAGGCGTTACGAAGTGTCACGGTTAAATCTAGCACCGCCTAAATGGCTAGCATGGCATCATCATCATTCAAACGGATCTTGCACCACGCTCCACCCCTCAGGTGGCCTTCTCTCTGTATCCTTGCATTGGACTGCTGACGCTTCGTTACCTTCCGCTATCGTTGCAAAGACACTCCACCCCGCCCCCCCCCCCCCCCCCCCCGGGGGCCTTCCACTTCACCCCCCCATGGGTGCCTTCCACTTCACCCCCTGCCGGTGCCTTCCAACCCCCCCCCCGGGTTCCTTCCACTTCACCCCCCCCCCCCCGCCCCCACGGGTGCCTTCCACTCCACCCCCCCGAGGGTGCCTTCCACTCCACCCCCCGCGGGTGCCTTCCACTCCCCCCCTGCAGGTGCCTCCCAATTAACCCCCCATGCATGCCTTCCACTCCCCCCTGCAGGTGCCTCCCAATTAACCCCCCATGCGTTCCTTCCACTCCACCCCCTGTGGGTGCCTTCCACCTCACCCCCCGCTGGTGTAGTCCACTTCATCCCCCGCTGGTGCCTTTAACACTCCATCACTTTGTGGGTGCCATCAGCAACACACTTCCCGTAGACACTACCATCATCAACCCTGCGCGAGAACACCTTGCTGGGGTCGCAACAAAGCCACCCTCTTCGGCGCAACACCCCATCCTGCATGGCCACACCTCGCCTCGACCACCTGCTGCTACATCAACCCAATGCTGAGCGACACCAATCAGGCTCCATTATCAAGGATCAATATACTAGTGACCCCTCCTCTCCTATTAAGAAGCTAGGAGTGATGGAAACCATCGCAAGTAAAAGAAAAAGACTTCAAGAAGATGCTAACAAGGCTATGGGTAAAATCGCCGAAAACAAAAAAAACGGGGCATGTGAAAACCCGTACGGGCACCATCAATAAAAATGATAGGCGGGCATGGCCATGTAGCCATGAGTAAAAGAGCGTTGAGAAAAATCTAAGCATGGAAAAAACCCACAAGGGTGCCATGAGTAAAAGCGGAAGCCAAAGGGTGGGCGTGACCCGGTAAAAATGCCCCACTACAAGGATTTGGCGAAAACCACTCTCCTGGTGTCATTTCCATTTTGATTCAAGCGAAAAACTGCAAGGGTGCTTGAATCAACTCCAAAAATCTCTGGCCCCAGTGAAATAAAAAATCTCCGCCCTAGTGCCATAAAAACTCTCTGACCCTAGTGCCATCCAAAAATCTCCGGCCTCAGTGCCATAAAAAAATCGCCGACCACAATGCCTTCAAAATCTCTAGCCCCGGCCCCAGTGCCGTCAAAAAATCCTCGGCCATAGTGCCTTCAAAATATTCTGCCCCAGCGCCTTCAAAAATCTCCGGCCTCAGTGCCATCCAAAAATTTCCAGCCCCAGTGCCTTCAAAATCTCCAGCCCCAGTGCTTTTAAAAAATCCCCGGCCCCAGTTCCTTCAAAATCTCTAGCCCCAGAGCCGTTCAAAAATCCCAAGCCCCCCAGTGCCATCAAAATCTTTGGCCCCATTGCTGTCCAAAAATCACCGGCCCTAGTGCCTTAAAAACTTTCTGTCCCCAGTGCCTTCAAAAATCTCCGGCCTTAGTGCCTTCAAAGATCTCAGACCCTAGGGCCTTCCAATATTCTCAGGCCCCAGTGCCGCATCCAATCCAGGGCCTAACTGCCGTAAAAAAATGCCAACTTTCTCTTCTCAAAAAAATTCCAGCATTTAGGATGAAGTCTCCTAAAATGAGACCGCCTCAGAGGCCCCCTCCCTATCACGTCCTAGTAATTAGGGAAATCCCCAACTGAACTAGTAGGATGTGGTCCGAAGAGGTACCCTGCATGCCCCTTCTTTTCTTCTCAAAACAAACTCCAGCATTCAGGGTGAAATCTCCTAAAATGAGACCGCCTTAGAGGCCCCCACCCTATCACATCCGGGTAATTCAGGAGATCCCTAACTTGACCAGTAGGATGTGGACCGAAGAGGTACCCTGCTTGCCCCTTCTTCTCCTCTCAAAACAAGCTGCAGCATCTAGGGTGAAGTCTCTTAAATGAGACTGCCTTAGAAGCCCCCTCTCTATCACGTTCGAGTAATTCGGGAGATCCCCAACTGCACTGGTAGGATGTGGACTGAAGAGGTACCCTGCTTGCTCACCACAACTTGACGTTTCTGTTTGGATAGGGATAAATCCTGTTAAAAGGCCCCCGCCAAATGGAACACCAAGACTTCCCCAGCTAAGATGGGATAAAGCCCACAAAAAGGGCCCCCTGGGATACTAGAAGTTCTTGTTGAACCAAAAGTCGTAATCCCACCAAAGGCAGACATCAACAAGATCTCCCAGACAACAGATTCTGACAAAACCTACAGAATGCCCCTCAATAAGGCACCGGACCACTAGAAGCCACTTTGGTCACCCCCTGGGCAAGGGAAGAGCTCAGCAAAGTCTACCCCTCAAGGACTGTGCTGATGCTGAGGGTCAAGAAAAAAAAATATTTGAGAGACAATAAACACATATTAGCAAGGAATTGCCAGAGGTGATACGACGTTAAAGTTTTCTGAATGTTTAACTTCTCACTTCTCTCGAAGCTTAACATCCGTCAGGGCAAGTTATTATACGTCATTTTAGACGTTTTTTCGAAACTCACACAAATAAGGAGAGAGCTGGCGATAGCTTGGTCCTGCGGGTTCACCAGACACTTGCATACGAATGTCAAAAAATAAAGCCTGGGTCCGGGTGACTTGGGTGTGGTGCCATCACACCAAAGAAGGACCCTTCAACTGTAGCCCTATGCTAGTGGCTATAGAATTGTACCATACCACTGCCATGCACTCAGAACATCGAAAAAGTCCCATGGACCAAATTTAGCCTCAGTCGGACCTCCCCAAAGGGGTATGCGACCTCGTAACTAGCAGGTTTAACACTAGCACTGTGCGGCTTCACCAAACCAATCCCCAGAAATGGGGACTGCAACAATGTCTTCTGACAATAGCTTCCCTAGCCCATAGTGCCTTCTTCTAAAAATGGAGAGAGCTCAAAAGTTAATATGTTCTAGATCACGCCAGCCTCGTCATTTTGATCAATGGCACACATTGTGGCTTGACCAAGAACCACACTACTCCGAGGAAGAAGGTGCTTGCAGAACCAAAGGCAGAACTAGTGTTTAAAAGGGAAGAAGAGTCGAATTTTGTGAAGCATAGCTCGACATCCAGACCGTAGATCATCGTAAGAGTGAGAACAACTCTTGTATTCAATCCAAGGTCCGATGAATGCAAGTTCCCAGGTCACTAGAGAAGTAAATCATGTCGGTTACCAGAATCCCTTTTTCCAATAACCTTCCAAATTAGGAAAATGCACAAACCAAGACCAAATTAGCTCAATCTTGGCACAATACGACTGCGACGACCTCCTCTTTGACTTGCAAATAGACCCAAGAGCCAGAACAATGCAGCTCGAAGAAGCATTGGCAAACAAAGTTCACAAATCTGACCGAACTTTCATCCCGACGAGAAAGGCCACCATAGCACGATTTAAGGGCATCAAAATGCTCACAATCGAGAGGACATTGAAGATATGCTATTGAAAAAACTGAACCGTTGCCACAAGTTGCAGATCGAGCTTCCAAGGTCTCGCCATAGTGGAGCAACCTGCATGCAGGGAAGGTTTCATCATTCGGGCAAAAGATCTCAAGGACATTTTGGTCATTGACACCAAATTTCAGGATTTATTTTTAATTTCTTAAACTGTAATTAAGCTTGGATTTTGAGCATTCACTCCTGTTTAGTGAATCCTCTATATATGCAAGGTTAACCCACTTGTACGAGGGCCCCTCGAAGACTCTCTTTGAAGTTTCAATACACTTAAAGGCTGGTTAGATTACTCTTACCTCATTAGCTTGTTTCTCCTTGTGAGTTCCTAATCCCCACGGGAGAGGAGAGAGGGAGAGAGAAATATTTGAGAGAGAAGATACCCCTAAGTGCACAGTCCAGCAGACATCCCTACCGCGTAGGTCACCTTCCCTCTCTCATGAGCTGAGTCACCCCTTCTCTCTCTCTTTCTCTCTTTATCTTTCTCTCTCTCTCTCTCTCTCTCTCTCTCTCTCTCACCTTCACGTGCGAACCTATCCACGCGACAGTTCGAGTCCACCTGCAAGCCCACGGACATGAGTAAATCCACTGGCCTTGACCCCAGGTTTCCTCACGTCCCCTCTAGTGCCCAGCCAATCCCCTCAGGAGGACAACCAAGGAGGACGGACACTCGAATCCCATTCCAATAATTTAGAGAGAGGAGAGAGAGGTTAAGAGCTTAAAGAGGGCCCCCATCCAAACCATGCTATCAAGCAGCCTGAGGGCTTCATAATTGCTCTAAGAGGGCTATCCGACCGTGCGTGTCCCTGAACCCCCCAAGAGGCGTAAAGAGCGCCCGCTCTCTCGTCACAAAATCTCTCTCACTGTCCGTACCTATCTGTAAGAAGGAATGCCTGCGCAAAACTCACGCGTCCAACCTCCGCAGTTATTTGAGAGAGGTTTTTTGCCTCCTGACTCTACGGAAACCAGGACCCCATCGACATCACATGGGTGTCATTGTGAGACACCGAGGAATTGAAATAGACCCTACGAAGATTTGTGTCATCGAAGAGATGCCCCCACCAAGGAATCTGTGAGAGTTGAAATCTCTCCAAGGTCATTTGGCGTACATTTGAAGGTACGTATTCAACCTCTCGGGGCGTTGAAAGACATCATCTTTGAATGGGATGAGCCTTGCCATAATGCTTTTCAAGATATTAAGGATTATCTATTGAATCCACCAGTTCTCACGGCTCCTATTCCTGATAAGCCACTCATCTTATATGTAACAGCTTTAGAAGGATAATTGGGTGCCCCCTTGCAGAACACAATGATGAAGCGAAGGAAGTAGAGTTGTACTACTTAAGCACACCATGATGCCAACCAAGTATAATTACTCCCCCATTGAAAATATGTGCTTGACACTAGTATTCGCAGCCCAAAAGTTGTGGCACTATCTTTTGACGCACCCAGTGCAACTGATATCTCAGGAGGACCCGATCAAATACCTTATGACAAGGCTAGTCCTCTCGCAACGTCTAGTTAAGTGGCTGCTACTCCTTATAGAGTTTGAAATTACTTACATATCGCAAAAAGCTATCAAAGGACAGACTTTAGCTGATTTCTTGGTTGTTCATCCCCTGCCTGAAGGGTACCCTTTCAATGAAGATCTGCCTGATGAAAAAGTCATGTGCACAAACAAGTTTGCCCCATGGCAAATGTTCTTTGGTGGTGCTTCCTAGCAAAATGTGCTGGAGTAGGCGTGCTATTCGTCACACCAGAACTGAAATAAAGGTTTCTCAACATTTTCAATGATTTTCAATTGATTGTTCTACAGTTGAAAGGGATATATGAGGTACGCAACGATGAACTCAAGACATACTATAATACCATGAGGTATTTCCTCGGGAAGATGCACGAGGTCACTTCGACTCATATTCCTTGAGGATCAAAAGTTCAGGCCAATGCATTAGCTAAGCTTGGGGCTGCCATGACCATCGAGCCTAGGGTTCCACCTTATGTTCTTATACAAGAATGGCGATCCATTCCCATGATGGAAGGAGCAGATCCCAACGATGAGGAGGATTTATGGGTAGAGTTTCTCCTGCAGCCTCAAGGGGCTATGGGAAAACTAATAGAAGAACCAACCAAAGGCTGATATTGTTGCCATAGTGGGAGCACCTCAATCAGATTGACGTCAGCCTTTCTTGGAATACTTGATCCATGGCCGCCTTCTTGAAACTAAGAAGGATAGAGTAGCTCTTCAAAGGTAAGCCACAAGGTTCACTCCTCTTAATGACCAATTGTACATGAGGTTATCTAACAGAATGTTGTTATGGTGCCTCTCTATGAAGAGAGACAAACGACGTTAAAAGATGTGCATGATGGGGTACGCGACATGCAACGGTCCGAGCCTAAATTATACCACCAACTACATCGGATGGGGTATTTCTACAATGGCAAAGGATGCATTCAATTATGTAAAAAAATGTTAGAAATGTCAAGTACATGCAGACTATATTCACCAATCATCAGAGCCATTGTATCTGACTCTTATGACTTGACCTTTTTCTCAATGGGGAATGGGTATTGTGGGACCCATTACCCTGGCCTCGAAAAGTAGCCTCCTCTATATATTGGAAGCTAATGACTATTTCTCTAAGTGGGCATAAGCTACCCCTCGTCAGAGAGTAACTGATAAAACATTGGCTGACTTTGTTCGCCACCACATTATGTATCGATTAAGGGTATCAGATAAAATTATATCAGACAATAGATCTCCATTATAGAACAATCAAATTTATCAATTGACTGGTCAATTCAATAATAATTGGAGGAACTCATCTATGTACGACCCAATGACTAATGGATGAGTTGAGGCCTTTAATAAGAGCCTTTGGAAGATATTGAAGAAGATTGTGAAGAAGAGTTAATGTGCCAATCACGGTGACTTCCTGAGGCGCTTTGGGCGTATTAGATGACATGGAAAAACACCACCTTGCAACCCCATATTTGTTAGTTTATGGGGCGAAAGAAGTCTTACCGCTGGAAGTTCAAATGCGCTCTTGAAGAGTAGCGATCCATTATGGGCTAACCGATGATGAACGAGTCAAACTCTGACACAACGAGTTGAACACCCTTGACGAATGCGACTCGTGGCTTAAGAAAAGGTAGAAGTCAACAAAGCAAGGATAAGACGAGCCTTCGACAAGAAGATAAGGTTACAATCATTTAAACCATGTGATTTGGTTTTGGCCATAAAATGCCTTATTGGGGCACCTCAATCTAAATTTCAGCCCAAGTGGGATGGACCTTATTTCGTTAAAAAGGCCTACTCCACCGGGGCAGGCCATCTCTGCACCTAAACAGGAAAAGATGCCATGCCTCCGATCACTGGGAGGTATAAGAAGAAAAATTATCCTTTAAGGGTAATATAGTCTGTGATGTACTACTCTAATCTTCCTATCACATAGTCTGAGCTGCAATGCTTTAAACTATTTAGCACACCATGAGTCTTTTTGCCACCCGTCAAGGCCACGCATTAATCTTGTAGAATATCTGCCATATGACGATCTACATCTCCTGACTATAAATTGATATTCCTGTTACGTGACTATAACCTAATTACGGTCTATTGGTATGACCTTAAACTACCATTTATATAGTCCTGACACATGAATTTAAAGGCTTCACCTATAGTCCATGATATATGACTCTAAACTATTCATCAGTTCGAGATGCATGACTTTAAAAGTCCTATCAACAGGTCCACAATGTATGACTTAAAAATTCTCCATGTAGTCCTTCCTGTATGACTGTAAACTACAGCACTCTCTCGAAGTCTTAAGACTCTGAGCATTGCATCACCCATACTCTCGAGTGAGAGTTAGGAAGGTCTTTCACAAAAGTCCTCCCGAATGACTCCAAACTATGATGTCCTTTTCAAAAACAAATCTAAAGGCTAGGAGTACCAGGCTGCCCGTACCCCTTTATGATGGATACAGGAAGCTTGGGTACGCCTTTTCAAGGCACATGTTCGAAGGATGCATGGATGAGTGCTGATTAACATGATGCTGTGAAAATTCCTTTGAAATCTTGGAGCGTCAGATATGGCTACCAAAGTTGGAAATTAAAAGTAAAAGGGAGAAGCCTCATAAAAGAAACAGTTCCATCTACATCAACCAAGGGACCATATAGTTCAAAAAATAGAGAAGGACATTTTTTAAAAAAAGAGCCATAAGAAGTTCAGAGAGCCTTGAATCACAGCCTGTGAGTCTTCTCTTCTACTCGCTTCTCGGTCGCCTCCATATGAGCCCTCACCAGTGCAAGACCCTCGTGAGCTGCGAGGGCTGCCGTCGTAACTGAATCCACCCAGTGTAGTGCGATTTCAAGCTCGTAGAAGGCAAGGTCCACCTTCTTAGAGAGGTGGAAAGGGCTAACACCCTCTTGATTTCCCTCTTCTGTGTAGCTAAGATAGTTTCAGTACTTTCAATGAAGTTCAGAATCACGTCCTTACGACCATTATCTCGAGAATGTTGCTCACGAAGATCCTCCACTAAATCCTGAACAATCTTCAAATCTTGCCCAGCTTTCACTGCCACCTTTTCAAGCTCGGCAACAACCTCCTCTCATTCGGTTATTGGAAGAGGAAATATATGAGCAATTCCTTCCTGATCGGATGCTATGTCATTGGCATCCTGGATGATCTGGTTGACTAGTCTCCACTACTTATCCTCATCATCTGCCTCATTGCCCCAACACAGGATATCATTGGAGAGATTGCTAATAAGGTACCCTGAAGGTCGGGCAGGGAGTTGTCACCAATAGCCTTGAATATCTCTCTTACCATGATGATACTCATTCGTCTCTGAAATGCACTCACCAGAGAAGGGTCTTTTAGCAAAGATTCTATGAGACCTTCGGGCACATTAGAGATTGCAATCAAATCCCCCATAGGGTCAGCCCCCGGCATCTCAGGAATTTCAGTTGCACTTGACGTTGTGAGGACTTCAGCCTTGGCCTCTCCAGACTCACTTCCCTTGAGGGGGGATGTAAGAGTAGAAGTGTCACACCTCAAGAATTTACAATACTGATATTCCTGAGATGTGGCAGTCAAAACATATATACATCTCTTGATATGACAAATTTACAGTGGCGAATTCTTACAAAGTAACAAATGAAAGCTTAGGCACAATTACAATATCTTCCAAAGTTTCCCTTGACGAGTACACAAAATGAATCCGCAGTTATTCTTAAAAAATGATTACCATAGTTTGATGAGTTTGGCTACTCAGTAAGTGATCATCATAATCCTAAAAATAATCATGATTGAAAAATATCAATATTTTCCAAAATGAGATCTATTAACAGAAATGCATCAACAGTTTCACTTTCAATATATGCATAATTAAGTATAATCCGAGTAATTAAAATGCTTATAACACTTTTAACGGCAGTGTATAATTCAAAGGATTTCACAAAATACTCTATTGGCATCCCAAGTAGGTCACCTATATACCCCATCAGCGTCCTGATGGGTCCACTTAATCCCTATCGGAGTCCCAGATAGGTCCACTTAATCCCTGCAGGTCCACTTATACCTCACCGGCGTACCGGATGAGTCCACTTAATCCCTACCGGCGTCCCAGATAGGTCCACTTATACTTCACCGGCGAACCGGATGAGTCCACTTGCATACTTAAATTATTTCTAAATCTCTTTAAACATTCAAAAGCAGCAATATCATGTACTCAACATATCACTGAAATCATTAATATGAATTTCACTTAAACAATTAATAACAGTCACTCTCTATAACATTTCAAAAATAACCAATCAGATATTTTGGGCTCAAATTTAGAAGGTAGCAGTTTGTAAAGGCATTCTAACATAATTGCCAATTTAATATGTATAGAAAAACTCTTATAGAAATTCAAGAATATGGAATTATCACAATTTATGGGATATCAATCCACAAATAAACATTTCACAACAATACTATGATCAATTGCAAAAATGTCAATTTTTAAATAATAAGGCAGTCATTTGAACATGAATTTTACAATGTCTAAATATTCAAAACAGTAGAAAGAAATATCACAATTTTACTAAAAGCAGAAATATCACATTTATTTCTAACAATAGACAAGAAAAATAAATAAATTTATTTTTCATAATTTACAGCATTCAAAATTTCTAACATAGATAAAATATCACAATTTTTATTAAAAAGATTATTTTTCAAGATAAAGAGGTCACGTGCGCATAAAATTTATCGCTCCTAGAATTCATGATAATAAGCAGAAATAATTATTTCATTTCATTTTTAAAAAGAATGGATTATTTTTCGAGACAATGAGGTCACTTACACACAAAACTTATAAAATAAAGATCCTGGACGAAAATATCACTATTTATTAAAAACAAACTATTTTTCAGGAAGATGATGTCACTTACTCACAAATATTTGAGAGGGAGCTTCCGATAAAAATTCGGCTCGAGAGAGGAGTTCACTGTGTTTCGACCAGAGAGAAAAATCTCATAAGTTTTCTAAGGTAGGAGTCTTCACCTCTCTAAATTTAAATTCTACTAACATATTATTTTATTCTTTTATTACGTTACAGGTGTGAGCGTTAGTTTACACTTTAAACACCTAAAGCTTTTATTACGCTACAGGTGTGAGCGTTAGTTTACGCTTTAAACACCTAAAGCCCACGTCCTTTAGTGGATGTGGCAAGAGCAAGGAAACACAAAGCTTTTAAAACAAAATTTTTTAAAAGTAACAATGGTCCCTAAGGACCATCATGTTCAAACGAATTGTCATGTATTAATAGTTTTTTTTTTTTTTTTTTGAAAGTTTAGGATTGTTACAAGAAGCCTCAACACATACTGCGACTGCAATAATGTCATCCCTCTGAGCTTCCCTTGGTACTTCGGAATCAAGCGGGGCTTGAGCAATAATAAGTGCCCCATCGGTGGTTTGAGTGAAGGTAGGTCCTGCAATTACATGAAGGAAAAATAAATGTAAAGTCGAACTAAGAAACCATTTTCAAAGAAAAAGAGAGAGAGAAGAAAGGACTTTAAAAACCTAAGAACGTAGTCCTGTCGACCACAACTAGTGGGGGTGGAAGCCTAGAATCAAGAGGATCAACATAAGAGAACTCACCCCCAATTAACTTGTGAAGCACTATCTCCATCCCCGCATCCACGTCAGCTTGATTAAGGGTTGAGTTTACAGCCCTTCGGCCAAGGTAGCAACAACTGTTGAAGAGTCAACTGTAGGAGGATCGTTGTCCACAACACAGGCCTTCCTTTTGGCTTTCCCCATCTCATCCACCGTAGGCTTAGCTTATGAAGTGAGACCTTTTGCCTTGTTGAGATCTGAAGAAGAGTCCTCGCTGTGTCTTGGGGAGGCAGAAAGGCCCTTTAAGGACTCAATGATTCCCTCATCTCGGTTTGAAGTAACGGATGTCTCCATCATCTAAACAACAGAATGGGAATCCTCTATATGAACCCCTGAGGTTTGATCAGGAGATTTTGAGGAAGTAATAGAATTTATCTAAATGACCGTTGTCTTCATCAACTTCCTGGAGCTCGTCTTCTGCCTAAGCATGGCCCTAAAAGAAGCCACCTTAGCCACAGAGCTTTGCATGATCTTGCTAAGAACGATTAAGGCTAAAGGGGTTGGCAATATGAGAGCCATAGATGCTTCAGTAGCTTCTTCATGAGGGCCTAAGCTCTTTGCCTTCGTGGAAGACCGCTTCAAAGGTGACACTAGGGGAATAGAGTCAGTCGACTTCCTCTTCCCCTGGGAATCTATGACAAAGGTCTGCAGTGCCTCTTACAACATTTCTTCTGTTACAAAGGCCCTCTCGGCCAATGGAATAAGCTCTCAGGCCACCTCATGACCTTGGTTTTCAATTGTTGGGCTTGTGTCACGAAGTCCACTTGATTCTTTAGAACGAGACTATGAAGGAGACTGCCCCTTCCTTGTTCTCATGTCAACCAAGCTTCTTATAACAAAAGAAGGGCGTTGGCCCTCCTTCTTTTGATCAGATGAAGACTTGCTTGATGAGGCAGTTTGGCCCTTGCGTGACTTCTCACTCTTGGGATCGATGACTAAAGTTGGGACTTGGAAATGCATTATATTTATAAGATCCTGAGTACGACGATCTCGAGAGTGCCGCTGGGTCTTCAACTTGAGGGCTAATAAATCGGCGAGGTGACGATAAAATGAAACTCGATACTCTACTATCACCCTTTCTGGAACAATCTCACCTTCTGGATGATCGACACTCACAGCATTCTAGCCCTTGGGAAAATGAAAAATGACTGAAACCCTATCAAACTTTGACTTAAAATGGGTGCGCGAGGTTCCCTCTTACCATAATTCGGGCATAACTTTAATAGGCCTGCATAAATGGTCCGAGTGGTAATCATTATACCAAGAGCAATAACTATGGGTCATAAAGTGTAAGGGCCCCAATTCGATTAAATCGGACCACGTGTGATAGTGGAGAGAGAGAAGGAATTCGAGAAAAATGGAAGCGCACGCCTGGTGCTAAGGGCAAGGATAAACGCCATCTTGGTGACATGGCCTAGTGCCGTCCATGTAGCAAAAGCTAATGCCTTGCAGAAAGTGAAGAATTGGTAATTCTGCGTGCGAACAAGGAGTATCACCTCACGTAAGAATCACCGCGAGCGTATCGCCGTCTGACGCATTGCCGAGAGCATATCAGCCGTGGGCGTATTGCCGACTGAAAACATAGTGTTGACTGAGTAAGAGGAAAATGTAGCACCAGTTGAGTAAGAGGAAAACATAATGCCAGCTCAATAAGAGAAAAACGTAGCGCCGACTGAGTAAGAGGAAAACGTAGCGCCGGCTGAGTAAGAGGAAAACATAGCACCGGCAGAGTAAGTGGAAAATGTAGCGCCGACTGAGTAAGAGGAAAACGTGGTGCTGGCTGAGTAAGAGGAAAATGTGGCCCCGGCTGAGTAAGAGGAAACCACAGTGCCGACTGTGTAAGAGAGCCCATTGGTGTTTGTGAATCCAAGGCCTAGCGTCAGCTATGGCCCAGCGCCGACTGGAAAAGGGGAGCAAGAAAGAGCAGCACTGGGAGTGTCTTGGTCAAACGTACATGTCAGAGTTGCTCCGTACGTGTCAAAGCAATGAGCGATTATGTCAGCCAAAGTGAATCACTCCAACATTGAGCACTTAAGCCCTTTGACAACTAGTTCTCTTCATTCTACTCCCTCTCTCCCCCTAAGGAGTTCACTGCCTCCCCTTGAAGATAACCAGCTAGTGGAGTTTAAGGAAAACCCGTGGAGGCCGTGAGTGAGGATTTGGGATATCGTGAGAAGTCAAGGTAAGTGGATTTAGTTTTTATGCATCCATAGTTTATGTAAAGAAAAAATGTTTAGAAAGGGTAAGATGAAAAAAATGAAAATGTGAAGAATGAATGGGTTAACATGAGGTTGAAATTTCAGTTTTTGTGCTTCTAAATGCCATGACTGTTTTTACCACATATATGATCTTTTTATTTAAAGAAACTCTTGAAATTGCTCACTGTGAGACCCTTTATCATGAACAAGGTTCCAAGCCCAAAGTGTAGCTTGGCTAGGAATTATTAAGTTTTCTTTAAAAGCATTTTAACTTGAGCATATGAATTTCCAGAACTGTGACTGTTTTTGCATCAACATGTTTGATGGTCAAATGGCGTCCAAATGGGACCAAACCTGTCTCGAATGAAAGGCATGTATGTCTACTTTAAGTATAATTTTAAGTCATGAGGAAATTTCGCCTGAAAGAAAAGATATGGCGTAAAATGTCAAGGCATGACACTACTCACAGTCGCTGCTAATTCTAGCAGTTGTGGCCCTTCTTGGGCAATGCTTTTGGTCTAGCAAACAGTGTCCAAAAACCGTAAAACTTCCACCGTTGGAAAGATTTATGAATTTACTAAAAACTTCATGTTTTGATGTTTTTGAAATTTCGCACAGATTTTGAATTATGTCGTGAGTATGTCGCTGTGCACTGTTGCAGGGAAGATTTCCATCAACTAATGTCACCTTGTACTGAGCTATTGACCCATCAAATGGCCCCCAAATTCTTTCAAATTACTATATTTCTAAAAGTCTATCTATTAGCTCAAAGTTTCATGTTTAAGGCATCTTTAAACTCCCCTTAAATCGGGAGCTACACCCTCACAAGAGGGGCATGTCACTATTAATTGTCACTACAAAATGATCATGCGGTTCTAAGTTATCTTGATATATGATAAATGTGAATGCCATATGATAAATTCCATGAGAATTTCATAAAGATATGTGAATGATGCCGTGCAAACTGCACTTTGTGAGAAAGAGGGGCCACTAGTGCGATAGTGATGAAATGAATTCATGATGAATGTCAAATGCCACTAAGAGGGCTTATGTGGAAATGCCTTGTGAAAGCCTATGAAATGGATGTATTTTACTTAATTCTATGGTGTTATGACGTTATGATGAAATATGACTCATCTATATGAAACATTGATTTATGAGAATGTGATTCATCCATTATGAGGCATTTTATTGGCCACTACACAGTGGGACACTCACTGGTAGTGGATATTGTTATGATACTTTGATGAATTGGTTACTACGTGGTGGGACACCGGTAGTGGATATTGTTGCGATATTATGCTTAATGACCAATGCTTATGTTTATATTGCCTATGTGGTGGGACACTCACCAATAGTGGATACTGTTCTGATATGGCCTGCTACGCGTGTTTGAATATATTTTCAACACCTTGGTCGTTGGTAGGAAGCAGGTCAATAAAGCCTACAAAATAGGGGAAATTCTCGACAATCTCAGAATGGCCCCAGAATTGGTCAAGATCTTTAGCAGCACTTCAAAAGACCATCTGCCAAGTTTCATCGCAATCAGACATGTTTAAAGTAGTGAACACAAAGTAACATTTTCAGCGAAATCGGTCTCTAGCACCCTGAAACGGACCCATACGTTGACACGTCAAACAGCTATGGGATCACCTCCATTAGATAGGAACGGTCGAAAACCCTTATGGGTCAAATTTTGGCTTAATCGGGCACTCCAAGATAAAGTTATGGGTAAAATTCTGAAAAGATGTAGGCCACACACTATTCCCGTGTGGCCTCACTCCATCAAAACATCATTGAAGGTGGCTGTTGTTACAGTCACCAGCAGTCACTTCCAGGGCCTATAACTCACTCGTTCCAAGTCGGATTGCTTCCAAATTTGGTGAGCTACTCATCAAAATGAACAATTCAATATATGGTACATCCCATGACGACGCCCTGGCGGAGAGAAAAACTCAATGAAAGTCACTGATCCGTAAAGGGAGTTACAGAAAATTCAGCAGCAGCACGCCTCGTTCGAGCAGCCAGATCACGACGCTCGCATTCCCAATCGGTACGAAACCAATTGTATTATGTGCGTGAGGTCTGAGGCTATCTCTGGTCCGAACCTCACATACGATGAATGGTTGGATTTCACACATGAAGGCATCAAATATGCTTTACATTTCGACTGCTTGATGACAAGATTCCGCTAAAAAACTCAAGACAACAAAATCTTCATCTGAACATGAAATTAGGCTATGTTTGTTGCAATGTGATCGTGACGCATGTTCAGTGCTATTCAGTGATGCAGTCACTAAGAAACATCAAGGAACGAGCACACAATCAATCTAAATTTTTCACGATTCATCCAAAATTCAAGTCTCATGATCATGGCTCAAAAATATGATTCATGGCTCGAAGTTGGTATCAAAATGATCGCCATGTCGAGCCCTACAAGAAAACAATAATATTTCGATCAAACAGGCATTAGAATGACTTCGGGTCAACCACGGAAGATCACGCAAGTTCTAGAGCAGCAGCAGGGACTGTTCAGGAATTCTACATATTGTTAGGCAGGGGCAAAACAGTCCTTTTGTACCCATTTTTAGAATTTCTTTAAATTCAATTAAATTGTAATTATCTTCAATTCTAGGTAGTTTTTAGCATACACTCATGTTTTAGCCCAATTCTATAGAAACAAGCACTGCCTCATTGTAGAAAGGGGACATATTCATTCCTCTTAGATCAATCAATAAAAGTCTGATTGTTGCTTGAGTTTGTAGGTACATCTTGGAGAGAGAGAGAGAGAGGAGAGAGAAGTAAAGGGTCGAAACCTTTTAGGCAGGTAACTTTCTCTCTCCTCCCCTCTTTCTCTCTCCTCCCCTCTTTCTCTCCTCCCCTCTTTCTCTCTCCTCCCCTCTTTCTCTTTCCTCCCTTCTTTCTCATCTCTATCTCTATCTCTCTCTTCTTCTCATCTCTATCTCTTTCGCTCTCCTCCCTTCTTTCTCATCTCTCTTTTTCTCTCTCCTCCTTTCTTTTTGATCTCTATCTATATCTTTATCTCTCTCTTCTTCTCATCTCTATCTCTTTCTCTCTCCTCCCTTTTTTCTCATCTCTATCTCTCTCTCTCTCTTATTCTCATCTTTATCTCATTCTCTCCCCTCTCTCATCTCTATCTCTTTCTCTTTCTCTTATCTTTATCTCCATCCGTTCTCCTCTCTTCTGTCACAACCGATGAAGCCTAGCATCGATAGGGATTTTCTCTCTCCTCTTCTTCCATTCTCAATATCGAGTGGAGTTTTCTCTCTCCTCTTCTTTCATTCCCAGCATCGGTGGGGTTTTCTCTCTCCTCTTCTTTCATTCTCAACACCAGTAGGGTTTACTCTCTCGTCTTCTTTCATTCTCAATGTCGGGTGGAATTTCTCTCTCTTCGCTTCTGTCACAATCGGTGAAACTTAGCACCGATTGGATTTCTCTCCTCTTCTATCACAGTCGGTGAAGCCTAGTGCTGGATGGATTTCTCTCTCTTTTCTTTTGTCACAATCGGTGAAGCCTAGCATCAGTTGAATTTCTCTCTCTTCTCTTCTATCATAGTCAGCGAAGCTTTGCACGGATTGGATTTCTCTCTTCTCTTCTATTACAATTTGTGAAGCTTAACATCGGTTGGATTTCTCGCTCCTCTTTTATCACAATTGATGAAGTCTAGCACTGGTTGGATTTCTCTCTCCTCTTTTGTTGTAGTTGATGAAGCCTAGTATCGGCTCTATCTCTCTCTTGCTTCTCTTCCACCACAACTGGCACAAACCTGACGCCGGCTGGTTCTCTCCTTCTCTTCTCTTCTATCACAGTCGACTAAGCCTAGCGTCGGTTGGATTTCTCTCTTCTTCTGATAGAGTTGGTGATGCCTAGCTTCGACTTCATATTCTCTCTCCTCCTCTGTTTAACACAGTCGACGAAGTCTAACGTTGACTGTGTTTTCTCTCTCTTCTTGCCAGCACAATTGACAATGCTTAGCACAGACTGCATCTTCCTTGCCTCTCTCTTTTATCCTCTCGTCTTTCATACTCTTCTCTTCCTTTCTTCTCCCTCCTTCTTTCTGATCCCTTCTTCTCTTATTTCATCATAGCCATCATTCTGCTACTTGTTAGTTCTACTAAGAGGGATTCGCAAGACTCCTGCTCTAGCCCACTCCTCCTTCATCAAGCAAGCAGCTTCAGCCTTGCCACTCGAAGGTTTTCCCCAAGAGTACAAGCTTGAACCAGCCCCGTCACTTTGGTCGTGTCTCTGGAGCCCACAAAGCTCGTGGCAATGACCTGATGGAAGATCAAGTCCTTCATCCTCCCCAGCACAAGATGACTCCAGTTCCTGGCCCTCATCCATTGCTGCACCTAATGGAGACAGCTCTCTTAAGCAAGAAGAGCTGACCACCCATGACCTAGATCATAGTTTTGGTGTGAGGTCCATCAAAACCTCAAGGCTAAACACAATAGAGGTCTTCAAATTTTGACTAGGGAGGTGACCAAGAGAGTCAAAACGACCAATTCTGATGACCCTTTTCACCTGTATCCCTTCTACCCCCTTTAGACGATGAAGCCTGAAGAAGAGCTCCATGAGCCCTGTGTTATGGTTATTGTTGTAGAAGAAGACCCAGCCACTCAACAGCCACAGTCCCAAGACCGTCGAGAACCAGTCCAACGCGATCAGCATATAAGAGTCGAGTTCAGTCACGGCATGCTGGCCCCCTGTTGACTGACCTACCACGTATGACCCGTCAAGTTCGCATGACCTCAGGTTCCACTAACGATGACCTCCATAGAGAAACGTTCAACGTAATGATTGTAAGCGAGCCCGGCGATGCACAAGAAGAGCGCATAAACAATTTTGAGGATATGGTGCGTGCGATGATGGAAAAGATTGATCGCATCGATGCCGCACGCCAATCGACCAACCATGAGGGAAATTCCCATCACTCTGATGGTGCACCTCCACAACAGCCCCCTCCTTCTACCTCAATTTTGTCCCTCATCCCGTCTCTCAGACAGACATTGACACTAGGGTTACCCATAGCCTCAAGAATAGACAAATCCCGGGGATACAGGATGCCACGCCTTATCAAAGGTCATAACCCTCCTATATTGATCAGGTCATGTTTCCCTCAGATTATAAGAAAGGGATGTTTCCTTTATTTAACAGAACCACGTCTCCGAACTAGCATATTGCCCATTTCCAGGTAGCATGTCGAGAAACAGCAGTTGATAGGAGACTTCTTCTCCGATAGTTCGTTGAGACCCTCGATGGCCCAGCATTTCAATGGTATGCCAGACTTCCTCCAAACTTAGTGCATACATGGGAGGAGATGGAGAAATTATTCTATCAACGTTTCTATGAGGTTGAGAGAGAAAGTCAAACCATCAAACTTCTCACCCTGACTCAAGACCCCAATGAGCCCGTGGATCAGTTAATATCAAGATGGAGAAATTTTTCTTCCCGCCATCTTAATCCTATGCCTGAGAAAAAAGCAGTCCAAACTTGCATGTGGAACATGCGACCCGAGATCGCTCTACATGTCGAGGCCTCTAATCCGACCTCCATGTCAGAGTTGATCACTAAATTAGTCTGCATAGAAATTTTATCACACCACCATGGTGGGACATGATAACCATCTATAAGTTCAGCAAACAACCGGTGCAATGGTAACTCTAAGAATAACACACGAGGCAGCCAACAGAAATGGGTAATCAGTGCAGCCGTCATGATCCTTGATTCAAAGAAGGCTCCCTCTCAGACTCTGAACCTCGCTAAAGGGGTAAGCACGGCAAAGGTAACACCCCAGGCTGGCAAGCAACAACAGTCATACAATTGGGTACCCCCACCAGCCAACCTTAATCGGGGTGATTATTTCACCAGGCATAGGAACAAGATCTATCCTTCGAGAAGGAATGGGTACCTGCGCTATTTCGGTTATTATTGGAACAGAATATGATCCATCTTCCAGAAGCCAAGTTCCCTGAGCAACCTGGCTTTGACACTCAGGCGAATTATTGTGCCTACCATCGTAGGATCAATCATCCCACAGATGATTGCTACGCGCTGAAGGATATTATCGAGGCCCTGATTCAGAAGGGTTAGATAAAGCTTGAAGACTTACAGAAGGCCTTTGAGGCATCTGAGGCCTCCCATGCCCTAACCATCCAAGAGGAAGACGAAATGCATGGGATCCTTTACGCCTTCTTCATTATAATGCTTCAGGAAGGCATAATCACACTAAAGCAGGCAAGGCAACCCCGTCGTCTTGCTAAGGGGACTAAAGATCGTTGGTGCCCGTTCCATTAGATAAAAGGCCATTACTTGTTAGCATGCTCAGGTGTCCTTGATATATTCGCAAAGAAAATGCGGGAGTGTCAAGAGTTTTACAATCTCCCTATAAGTGATCCCCAAGTCATTCCTCTATCGAGGCAAGAAGGTCTCACAGAGCAAGACCTTCCTATCAATGACTTGGACTCTACCAAATTCTTGACTTCCTAGCCATGGATAGTCTACCAGGGCCGAAGCATACTCAGGTCCTTAAAGTAAGAAGCAGTCTGCCAAGCTAGAACTGTTCACCAGTCCAATGAGGCGAATCACATATCATCTCAGAAAACTAGAAAAAAAAGGGCATCAAGTGCTGCTCACCGAAGAAACAAGACCGCTCAACCCACTGTCGAGTAGGAATATCGCAGGCCCCTCCCTCTGCTGCCAACTGTACTGGACTTCATCACTGGCACGATCCTTCTTCCTTATTCATCCTGTCAAGAAGATGATCTTGTGCCATCTTCCAATTAGCATACGTCCAATGAGGGTGACGACGTTAAAATCACTCCCCAACAGTCTAAGCAAAAGAAAGACCTAAAAGACCCCCTGCACCAGTCCAACCCTGGTGATGACGTTAAAAGCTACTGAGATCGGTCTAATGAGGGGAACGACCTTAAAAGTCCCCTACCTCCTAACCCTTCTCCTCCCTCTTCTCTTATGTCTCATTCCCCCTCTTCTACGTTCCCTGCGAGTAGAACCTTGATATGTCCGGACTTCGAGGCTCTTGAAAAAGAACTTCAGGGATCAAACATAAGCAGGACGCAGCGGAAACGATTGAGAAAGACCCTGGGACAAGCAGTAGGATTCCTAATAGTTGTTGATGCCCTGGTAGCAAAAGACAAGGCAGAGCCACCTTCTTCAAAGAAGCACAAGAAGTTATAGCCAAAGAATGGCCCCCTGAGCCTGACTTCAAGAAGAGACTGAGAGAGTCAATGGGGCAAAGGTTCTATTCTCAGAAAGCTTGCCATATGGTACACGACTATGAAGAACCAACTGGCTCAGAGAAAACACTCCAGGCATCTATACAAGTACTATGTGATTCGTACGAAGACACTCTTCGTGTCACCATCACTCAACCTCAGTTTCCTCCTAACTATCCAGACAAGCTTCTTCAACCTAATGTTTTTTCCACATTTGCAGTTGACCTCTCCATCACTCGGCTCTAGAAAAATGCAGGAACCATGACCAAACTTAGAGCCCTATCGGAGACAGAAATGTCATGGTCATGGGTCTCCACGCATGAGTTGGTGAAAAGGTCTTTGAGAACAATGAGGAAGAGTTGGTGAAAAGGTCTTTGAGAACAATGAGGAAGAGTTGGTGAAAAGGTCTTTGAGAATAATGAGGAATGGGAAGAAGGTGGTCAGGCCACAACTGATGAACTCGAAGAAATAAATCTTGGAGACGAGGATGATCCAAGACCCACTTTCATTTCAACGAATATGTCTCCAGAAGCGAAAGAGGATTCCACTACTTTCTTCAGAGTAAACCGCGATGTATTTTCTTGGCATTATCATGAGATGCCCGGCTTAGACCCTCAAGTAGCTGTTCACCATCTCGCATCGATCCGACTATCAAACTCATCAAACAGAAATCGAGAAGGTTCGGGCTTGATCTCGAGATGCAGATAAACGCTGAAGCAGGCTTTATTCATGAAGTCAAATACCCGAAATGGCTAGCAAATGTTGTTACAGTAAAGAAGAAAAATGGTCAAATCAGGGTTTGCATTGACTTCTGCAATCTCAATACCTCCTGTCCCAAGGATGACTTCCCGTTGCCATTCACCGAGATGCTGATCGAGTCAACCGCTCACTGTCAAATCTTTTCCTTCATGGACGGTTACTCTGGTATAATCAGAAAAGGATGGCACCTCAAGATGAAGAAGTCACTACGTTCTTAACTCCAAAATGGGTCTTCTATTACACAATGATGCCTTTTGGATTAATGAATGCTGACACCACATACCAGAGAGCAATGACAACCATTTTCAAAGACATGATGCACAAAGAGGTGAAGTGTTATGTAGATGACTTGGTGGTAAAATCAGAAGAGAAGGGTGCTCATATGAGAGATCTTGAAACGGCGTTTCAGCGGTTGCACCTTCATCAACTAAAAATGAACTCGCTAAAATGTGCTTTTGACGTACGTTCGAGAAAATTCTTGGGGCGTCAGACATCGAGGGCTTGAAGTTGAGCCAGTCAAGATTAAGGCAATCCAAGAAATGCCATCACCAACTACAGTTCAAGAATTGTGTTCCCTCCAAGGGCAACTGACATACAGTTGCAGGTTCGTCTCGATCCTCTCAGGCCACTGTAATGAAGAGGGAAAAGAGACTGCATTATATTACCTCAGCCACAGGATGCAAGGGGCCGAGTAGAATTATCGCCCTCTTGAGAAGATGTGCTTGGCCTTGATCTTTGCAGTACAAAAACTCCGGCATTACTTGCTTGGTCATAAAGTTAAACTTATATCAAAAGTTGATCCTGTAAAGTTTCTCATGACACGCCCATGATTGTCGAGATGCCTTGCTAACATTATTGTTGATGGAGTTTGGCCATCAAAGGCCAGACCTTAGCTAACTTTCTCGTAGTACACCCCGTATTAGCAGAATCTCCTTTATCAAGCGACGTCCCTGATGAAGAACTATTTTGTGTTCACCTTGTTCACGTGTGGGAAATGTACTTCGACGGAGCCTTCCAATCAGATCGAGTTGGCGTCGGAGTATTATTCCTGACTCCGAAAGGAGGGATATTGCCACTTTCTTTCTCTATCGGTCAAGCCGGTTCTCATAATGAAGCAGAATATCAGGCCGTTATAATCGGACTGAAGATAGCCTTCGACCTTGACTTGGAGCAGCTCATGATTTATGGCGACTCTGAGTTGGTTAGCAGGCAACTCAAAGGGATATATGGTGAGAAAAGACACTCTCATGCCTTATCACGATACTGTAAAATTGTATATGGCTCAGTTTGAAGACGTATCCCTAAGTCACATTCCTAGGAGGCTAAACTCACAGGCTGACGCACTTGCGAAACTCGGCGCTACAATTCACTTGTCCTCATCGGGACCCATGCTTGTTTGGGTGGTAGAATGGAGACACATTGAACTAAGAATTGAGGTCAACGCAGATGACGAGAGAAGTATATTCTCAAAGTGCCCTCCTTATCCGTTTGACGCACTTCTGTCAGCCAAAGAAGTAATAAAAGACTGAACAAGGAATAGCACAGAGTCAAGGAGCTAAGAGTCAAAATCAAGAACCATAATTCTTTGACCCAATATGCGCAGAAATTGAGCAGGTAGAAGATTGGAGAGATCCCATCACCAGTTTCCTAAAACATGGCAGGCTCCCGGAAGATCGTGTTGAACACAACAGCATACATCGAATGTCCACCAAGTGTACCCTCCTTGAAGGAGATGCTCTCATCAGACAGTCATTTGACGACATTCTTCTTAGATGTGTGGACATCCAAGAAGCAAATAAGGTGTTAAAAGAAGTCCACTCAGGCATTTGTGGACTACACCAGTCCGATCCTAAGCTCAATGAATGAATACACAGGTTGGGATACTATTGTCCTTCCATGATCTTCGATTCCTTAAGCTAAACTAAAAAGCTCCAAGTATGCCAAATACACTCCAGCCTGGTTCAGCAGCCTTCAGAGCCCTTACACCCTACAATTGCATCATGGCCTTTCTCACAAAGGGGTATGAATATCGTGGGGCCTATTGACCCTCCTTTCGCAATGGGTCATGTTTTTATCCTAGCTGCAACAGATTATTTCTCTAAGTGGGCTAAAGCGGTCCCCCTCAAGTAGGTTCCTGGGACAGCGGTGACCTACTTTGTTCGACATCATATCATATATTGCTTCGAAGTCGCAGACCAGATTATATCGGACAACGGTCCTCAATTTAGGAGTCATCACATCGATTACTTAGTTAACCACTTTGGTTTCGAATGGAGGTATTCGACTATGTACCACTCTCGGGCGAATGGATTAGCCGAGGCTTTCAATAAGACTCTGTGCAATGTTTTAAGAAAGTCAGTATCAAAAACAAGAAAGAATTGACATGAGAAGCTTCGCGAAGCACTATGGGCTTATCATACTACTACGTGAAATGCTACTGATTCCACTCCTTATTCTCTATGGGGGGAAGCAATTTTACCTCTCAAAATACAAATCCCTTCATTGTGAGTCGCTATTCACCAAGGACTAACTGAAGATGAGAGAGTCAAGCTTCGGTATCAAGAATTGGATGCACTCGATGGAAAGAGGCTAGAGGCTCAACAGAGCCTTGAACTCAACCAAGGGAGAATGAAGATGCCTTTTGACAAGTCTATGAAGATCCGCTCATTCACCCGTGGTGATCTAGTCTTAGCTGTCAAGAGACCTATTATTATGCATGGTTTGCGTAAAGGGAAGTTTGAGCTTAAGTGGGAAGGTCCCTTTATAGTCAAGAAAGTCTCCCCCAACGGAGCCTACATACTAACACATCCTAAGGGAGAGGAAGTAATGCCCCCTATCAATGGATGATACTTAAAGAAGTACTATCCGTGATGCGGATTCAAAAGAAAGGGACTCAACGCAAAAATAAGCAAGATAGTCCAAACAAATTCTAACTCTTTTTATCACAGTAAAAATGAGGTACAATTTACAAAGAAGCCCATTATTAGGGAGGATACAAGTTTCTTGCATCTGAGGATAAGAGGACAGTTATAAACCAAAACTTGTAGTTTCGCACTTGCATCTAAGGATAAGAGTATGGTTATAGACCAAAACAAATGCCTGCCCCATGAGGAAGAAGCAAACCCACCAAAGAAAGTCTCTCCTCATGAAGAAGAAGCAAAACCACTTGGAGAGTTAGCTTTAATTCATCTAACGAGTTAGAGGATGGTTACGGGCCAGAAGACAAACCGAAGCCCTTCCAAGAGGTGAGCCTCAGTCCATCCGATGTGTATATCAAACATACAAGCCAGATATCTCATATGATGTGTACATCAAATATACGACGTAGGATTCATTAAACATATGTATGAAACATACAAAGAGGGCTGCCCTGGCAAGGAATAGGATACCCTATTCACAATGGATTACCTTCCACATAACGACATGGACCTAACTGTTGTGTTGGAGGATTTGTCTTTCAAAAGGTACCACAAGCCACACCTTACCATCATTCACCACTTTTTGCTGGCCCATGAACATTGTCGTGCATAGCTCATCACCAAACATCTCAAATCAAGCGAGTATCACTCTCCACATCATGATAAGCCACACATGCTGATGAGCATCGATTGAAGCCAGCGCCAGCTGTGTCCTCCAAGGCCCAGCCCTGATTGTGCTCTTAACTCCCTACGCTGGCTGCCTTTCTTAAGGATCAACGTCGGTTGTCTCAACGCAGGTTGCCTCAGCGCTGGCTTCACTTCTGTTATCGCCAGACCCATCGCGATAGTTCACTTCCTAAGACTCCTCATTTCCAAAGCTTAAGTTTTCTCACCTCCTTAATGGTCGCACGATTTCCAGTGGTAACCGTACACCTTCCCTGCGATGGTTCACCTCCTGCAACCATACACCTCCCATGACGGTCCACCTCCTTGACCGTTCGCCTCCCGTCGGAACTTCTCCTAACACGGCTGGAAATCCATTGAAAAACCTTCATGCCTGTGTTTTTCACCTGGACATTACCAGAACCTCACCGAAAAACTTCTGCAAACATTCCCCAAGTCCTCGGGAAACCCCTTAAAACTCTCCAGAAAACTCCAAAGACGTGCGAAAATGCTCACTACTGCACTTCCCACCTCTTCAATCCTCAAAGATCACAGCCGGAGTTCTCCCTCTTCTAAGAAAACCTCTAGTGCTAATTGAGAAACTCCTGCAACTTTTATTTTTCCGACAATTCCTTGATAATCTTAGCGAAACCTTCCCAGTAAGGCATGATGGAACACTTAATCTCTTGTCGGAATCCCTTTGCTTGTTGGAGCTTTCACCCAAAAATCCTTTGCTCATTGTTAAGAAATTTTTTGCTTAAGTTTGTTTACCCTTGGTGAAAAATGAGGGAAAATGGGATTTTACCGCCTTATATAGACCACACTACCCTCAAATGCCCCTCACAAATTGCGAATTCCAGTCGCGTCCAAGGGAAGTCAAGTGATAATGAGCCGGGGTAACTCTCATCGATCCATGCCTAACGCTGGGTGAATTTCATACAACCCTAGTGCCGGTTGACTTGACATCGGGTGAGCCTCAAAACGACCCTACAGCCGGCTAACTTAGAACCAGTTGTGTTTAAACAATATCATGGGTTGTTCACAGCACCAGCTGATTTTTTAACAACCCAACACCGGTTGTGTTTTTGAGAACTCAGTGCCAGTTGAACACTCGTAAGAAACCACTATCGCTACACCTGACAGCCTATTGTCACTTACTTTAGGCTGAAGCCTTGTGTGTCCTACCACTATCCCCAATGGAGCTGTAACCAGGCCATGTCTTCTCTTCCCCAGTAGAGTTGCACCCAAATCGCTGCACCCAAGCCATGACCTATCATCCCCAATGGAGTCAGGAGCAGGTCACTGTCCGTCATCCCTCAGTAAGAGTCACACCCATACTATAACATGCTATCCCCAATGAAGTTAGGGTCACTCTTACCTCTTCAATTCCCGATGGGTCTATTTCGCACCAAGGTATCTTATCCCTAGGAAGTCAGGTTGCCTATTCTCCATAGAGTCTCATCTTTCACCCCAGGGAGAACGCTTACTCCCCTAAGCCCTAGTAAAAAATGGATGAAAAGGGTGGAAAAAGAGCCCCAAAACAAAGAAAAAAACAAAAAAAAAAAGAATTCGGTGAAGACTGTCTCTACGGCACTGCTTCCCAACTTCAAGTGAAAATCCGCAAAGGATGCTTGGACTAATAAACATGTTGATGCAGCATTCGCCTCAATAGGCGACCTTAGCCCTCACGCAAAGAAAAATCCCTGGTATCACAATTCCAGAATAAAAAAATACGAGCTCTAAGGAAAAGATTCCTACAGTTTGAGTCCAATTGTAAAAGAACTCGAACGACAGAAGACTCGCCAAGATGGAAAGACAAGTCACATGAGGAAGAACATTATTCCCAGGAGGTCACAAACATACTCTAGAAATAAATACTCCAAATGCAAGAAACTGACAAAGCCAAGGCAGAACCTGCCAGCCAGCACACCCAGACCTTCGGGATCGGCTAACAAACCTACCCCTGACTGGACTCGGTAGATGAGACCTACAGTGGTACTCTGAACGTCGAAAGAAAACATAGTGTAGCAGCAAACTGTGTCGACCAAAAGCAAACAAACGAACCCATACCAAATGGGAACAATGCCCTTCAACATGGCACTCAATTGCCATATGGTTCTGACTATGACTGATGAGGTCCGTACAAAATTCGTAGCTCCAGAATCACCAACAGTCAGTACGAGGGTGAGGACTTTGACAATATCCCTAAAAAATGTCTCTTCTTCCCCTAAAGTCTCCACGAACGAACCCGCAAACTATGCATCCCTTCGTCTAAACATCCTAGTTACATCATTACGTGAATCTCCTCGGTGTTCAAGTGGTGTTGTGGCTAGGAAGAAAAAAATTAAAAGCCGAAGGAAATTTTTTGAATTATTATCCTTCTCACTTCTCTTGAAGCACAATATTCAGTGGGGCAAGCTGTTTGAACTTATTTTTCAGCACCTTAGTCCCTGGTAGGAAGAAGGTCAATAAAGCCTATAAAATAGGGGAAATTCTTGACAGTCTTAGAATGGCCTCAGAATTAGTTAAGATCTTCATCAGCACTACAAAAGACCATCTGCGAAGTTCATCATGATCAGACATGTCTAAGGCAGTGAACACAAAGAAACAATTTTAGCGAAATTGGTCTCTTGCACCCTGAAATGGACCCTGTAACTATAGCCATACCTTTGGTACATCAATCAGTTTTGGAACCTCTGCCATTACATCTGACATGGTTGAAAACCCCTATGGGTCAAATTTCGACTTAATCGGGCACTTTAAGACAAGTTATGGGTAAAATACCGAAAAGGGGTAGGCCGCACACTATTACCGTGTGGCCACACTCCATCAAAACACCATTAAAGGTGGTTGTTTTTATGGTCACGGTCAGTCACTTCCAGGGCTTATAACTCACTCGTTCCAAGTCAGACCACTCCGAAATTTGGTGAGCATGTTCGTCTTATCAAGACTACCAATTCGATATGTGGTACCCCCCATGATGACCCCCGAGCAAAGAGAAAAACTCAACGAAAGTCGCTAATCCATGAAGGAAGTTGCAGAAAATTCAGCAACAACACTCCTCGTTCGAGCAGCCAGATCATGATGCTCGTATACCCAATCGGCATGAACCTAATTGCATTATGTGCGAGACGTCCGAGGCTATCTCTGGTCCGAACCTCGCATACAATGAACGATTGGATTTCACCCATGAAGGTGTCAAAGCTGTTGTAAATTTTGATTGCCGGATGTCAAGATTTCGACCAAAAACTCAAGACGACAAAATCTTCATCTAAACACGAAAGCAAGCTACGTTTGTTGTAATGTGATCATGACAGCATGCTCAGTGTGATTCAGTGAAGAAGTCATGAAGAAACATCAAGGAACGAGCACACAATCGATCCGAAGTTTTCAAGATTCATCCAAAATTTAAGTCTCATGATCATGGCTCAAAAACATGATTCATGGCTCGAAATTGGTATCAAAATGTTCGCCATGTTGAGCCCTACAAGAAAACAATAATCTTTTGATCAAACGGGCATCAGAATGACCTCGGGTCAGCCACGAAAGATTACGCAAGTTCTCGGGCAGTAGCAAGGACTATTTTAGAATTCTACTCATTGTTAGGCAGAGGCAAAACAATCCTTTTGAACCACTATTTAGAATTTCTTTAAATTCAACTAAATTGTAATTATCTTCAATTTTATGTAGATTTTGGGCATACACCCACGTTTTAGCCCAATTTGATATAAACAAGCACTGCCTCATTGTAAAAAGGGACAGATTCATTCTTCTTGGATCAATTAATAAAAATTTTATTGTTGCTTGAGCTTGTGAGTACGCCTTGGAGAGAGAGAGGAGAGAGAAGAAAAGGGTCGGTACCCTTTAAGTAGGTAACTTTCTCTCTCCTCCCCTCTTTCTCTCCTCCCTTCTTTAACATCTCTTTATCTCTCTCTTCTTCTTATCTCTATCTCTTTCTCTCTCCTCCCTTCTTTTTCATCTCTATCTCTTTCTCTCTCCTTCCCTCTTTCTCATCTCAATCTCTATCTCTCTCTTCTTCTCAACTCTATCTCTTTGTCTCTCCTCCCTTCTTTCTTATCTTTATCTCTATCTCTCTCTCTTCTTCTCATATCTATCTCTTTCTCTCCCCTCTCTCATCTCTATCTCTATCTCTTTCTCTTCCTCTTATCTCTTTCTCCATTTGTTCTCCTCTCTTCTGTCACAGTCGGTGAAGCCTAACGTCATCTAGGGTTTTCTCTCTCCTCTTCTTCCATTCTCAATGTCAGGTGGGGTTTTCTCTCTCGTCTTCTTTCATTCCCAGCGTCAGTGGGGTTTACTCTCGCCTCTTCTTTCATTCCTTACGTCGGGTGGAATTTCTCTCTCTTCTCTTCTATCACAGTTGATGAAGCTTAGCACCGATTGGATTTCTCTCTTCTCTTCTGTCACAGTCAGGAAAGCCTAACGCCGATTGGATTTCTCTCTTATCTTCTGTCACAGTCGATGAATCCTAGTGCCGGTTGGATTTCTCTCTCTTCTCTTCTGTCACAGTCGACGAAGCTTAGCACCGGTAGGTTTTCTCTCTTCTCTTTTGTCACTGTCGACGAAGCTTAGCGTCAGTTGGATTTATCTCTCCTCTTCTGTCATAGTCGGTGTAACCTAATGGCGGTTGAATTTCTCTCTCCTCTTTGTTACACTTGGAGAAGCCTAGCACCGGCACGATCTCTCTTTTGCTTTTGTCCCACCACAACTGGCGCAACCCTAACGCCGGCTAATTCTCTCCTTCTCTTTTCTTCTGTTACAATCGGTGAAGCCTAGCACCGGTTGGATTTCCCTCTCTTCTTCTGACACAATTGGTGAAGCCTAGTGCCGATTGCATCTTCTCTCTCTCCTCCTTTATATAACACAGTTGGCAAAGCATAGCACCGACTGCGTTTTCTCGCTCTTCCTGTCAGTGCAGTCGGTAATTCTTAGCGCCGACTGCATCTTCCTTCCCTCTCTCTCTTTTATCCTCTCGTCATTCATAGTCTTCTCTTCCTTTCTTTTCCCTCCTTCTTTCAGATCCCTTCTTCTCTTATTTCATCATAGCCATCATTCTACTACTCATTCGTTCAACTAAGAGGGATTGAAGTTAACCTCTCATGGTAGTCTTGTCGTCTAGCCGTAATATTATTGTGCCAGGACTACTGGCCCTCTTTATTGCCACGACAGACTAACCATCATGCCTAGCTAGTCAGTACTGGTAATGACACCTAATAGTAATCCTTTGAGCCGGTCTTAGTTACCGCGCCCGTTTTGCTACCACATCAAGCCAATTACTCACTAACATAGTCACCACTCTGATCCTCTCGCTCAGTAGAATTCTTCTCTCCCCCATCTTTCTTCTCTCCTTCTTTTTAAATGCGCATGCTTGTGTACATTCATCAAAGAGGAAACGGGTGAGGCTTGACCCACCTGTCTTATAACCTTTACCATATATGTGTATAATTGCAGAAAACATGAAGAATACAAACCAAGGGAGACAATTCCAAACCAGTTTTATTACTGGGGGGCTTTCTTTGTGATCTAAGAGGGCACCAACATGAGCCATCCTACATAAATCCTAAACTCACCTTTAAATTCCTCTCTCACCGGCTGGTAACTCCTGCCTCCTTTCTCGAACGAGGTTCTAGAGAGAGCGATCTCAAAACGTCCCGAATCTTCCCTCGAAACCTGAGACGCATGCCGCTCGATTCCCAAGAGGATCAGAGGGCGAGATCGAGGCACCTAACCAACACGGTGGGACACTCATCGATAGTAAGGAAATAAATGCCGGCATATCCCCTGACCTGCATAATGATAGTGATGCCTTGCAAGGTAAAGGCCTATTGAACCAGCAATGCGCGCTAGGGACTATGTGTGTGTGTGTTGAGGGCATTACGATGTGAATTAACCCACATGTCATTACCCTCCCTCCTGTATGATGGTAGAGGTCTTAATCAATGGGATTGGCTTAGCCTGATGGATAGGGCCTCTCCTGCAGGAGTAGGGGATTTAGGGAGTGGATGGATAAGAATTGATTTTTTGTATAAGGAATGTTTAGTATTTCAATGATTGGATGAAAAATGATTTCATTGACCGAATGCTTATGATCACATCTATTCAAAGGTAACTGTCGTTTAAATGATATGTTCATATTCGCTGCATTGACCTGATATGCATATATGCTAAACTATGACTTCATATTGATGAACTGTACTGTTTTCACACATGGATAGAACCACCACAGATGCATGACACTAGACTTGCTTATTAGGATGTATAGCCCATCCCAATATTTCTCCTCTCCTTGTAGATTGATAACGATAGGTGCAGGGTTGGAAGTTCGTGTTTGGCAGCTGGAAGACAAAGCAAGTGTTCTTGAAGAAGGTGCTTAGACCTTGTTTATGTTTATGTTGTTTGGCTCTGGTTTTGTTTTGTTCTTGGTGGATATGTGTACTATTGGGCCTAGGTGCCCCTAACTTAATGTAATATTTTGGAAGGTTTTTTTATATTATGAATTTCTGTGTGTGGATTTTTTCCTTACTCTTCTGCTAGTTGAGTTTTTGTGCTAGTTCTTTTCCCTAGTTTGCTCGATTATTGAAAATGAAGGCGTTGAGTCCACTCCTACCTGAGTGACAAATGTTACATTGGATCACGAACCCGTGCTCGATCGCCCATCGCCACTTAAGGTACGGTGGTCGGGGGCGGGGTCATGACAGATATGGTATCAGAGCAATCAGTAAAGGATTCTCGGCCTAGGAAGTTTAGGAGAGTCCTTAGATTAGTTTTGGGGTAGGTAAGTGACTGGGTGTTCTTGCGACTATGTTAGAGGATGCCAAGAGCTTGTAACCACAACGCGAGATCCAGTAATGAAAATACTGAGGCACTCGACGAGCTTTACAAGACTCTGGGGGCTATGACCTAAATGATGAAGAAATCGATGCCAACCCAGTCTACCCCTATGCCCGAGCAGAATGATAATAGCCTCATGGAGAAGTTTAGAAGAATGGCAACCCCTACCGTTTTGGGGCATGGAGGAGTGGAGAAGGTTGAGAGGTGGAAGAAACACATAGAGAAAATCTTACATATGTTACACTGCTCAGATGAACAAAACGTCAGGCTAGGGGCATTTATGCTGGAAGGAGAAGCAAAATACTGATGGGACTCGGTGAAGCAGATTTGGAGGGAGACAAGGACCGAGGTCACCTAGGAAAACTTCTTGGCGACAATTGACGAAAGGTACTTCCCTGATTCAGTCAAGGAAAGGAAGGAAGTAGCATTCATTAAAATCCAGCAAGGGGGTATGACTGTTGAACAATACGCCGCCGGATTTGCAGAGCTCTCTAGGTATGCGCCCCAATACCTAGGTGCAAAAGGCGGCTAAATTTGAAAGGGGCTTGCGACCAGATATCAGGAGTAGGGTGATGTCGGTCAATATAAAGTCGTACACCCCGATGGTAGACCATGATCTGAAGATGGAAAAAGATTGCGAGGATCGCAGGTTAAGGGAAGAAGGAAAGAGGAAAGCTTTGCCGTTGGGAAAGTTTGGGAAGAACCCCTGACAGTCTTTCAGGAGAAACACCAGAGGAAGGCCGTACCCATCTAACCCAAGGATCCCAGAGAGTCTTCCGGGCAATATGGACAATGACCAACACCCGATTTGTACTTATTGTGGGAGAAGTAACCACACTGCTGCGGAATGCTACCAAAAGAAGAATGTATGTTTGAAATACTACAAGCGTGGCCACTGGGAGAAGGACTGCCCAATGATGAAGATCGAGGATTGCCCGAAGACCCAAGGATGAGTGTTCGCACTCTAAGGCCTCCACCTCGGTGATCAGAGGTATGCTCTCAATTTGTGATATTAATGCTAAAGTCTTAATTGACCCTGGATCCTCTCATTCATTTATTACACCCCATTTTGCCCGTTACATGAATGTCGCACCTGCATGTCGCAATTATACTTTAGTAGTATGCATGCCTATGGTGGGTTCTATAGAGATTGATAGAATATATAGATAGTGTAAGCTCACGATTGATGGGTGCGACCAACCTGTGGATCTAATCAACCTAGATATTAAACACTTTGATATGATTCTAGGCATCGATTGGTTGTTTACACACCATGCCACCATCAAATGCCATGAAAAGATAGTAACCTTTAAATGCCTTGATCAAGTAGAAACACACTTCAAGGGCATTAGGGCCAATTCCCCACTGCACCTCATCTCTGCCCTTCTGGCCTCTCGCCTTTTGGCTAAAAAGTGTGAAGGGTACCTAGCTTATGTGGCAGAGAATCGAGATGTTCAGACCCAGTTGGAAGGGATACCGTAGTAAAAGAATACCCTGAGGTATTCTCAAAGGATTTGCCATCCCTACCTCCAAAAAGAGAAATTGAATTTGAGATAGTAGTAGTACCTGACACTGCTCCCATTTCTAAAGCCCCATATAGAATGGATCCAGTGGAATTGAAAGAGTTAAAAGACCAGTCGCAGGAATTATTGGATAAAAGATTCATCCGACCCAGTGTGTCGCCCTGGGGTGCACCGGTCTTGTTTGTGAAGAAAACAGATGGGTCCGTAAGATTACGCATTGACTATAGACAATTGAACCAAGTGACGGTGAAAAATAAGTACCCCCTGCCTAGGATTGACGACCTCTTTGACTAGCTCCAAGGGGCCCAACTGTTTTCAAAGATTACCCTTAAATCAGGTTATCATCAATTGTGGGACATTCCAAAGACCACCTTCAGGACTCGATACAGTCATTATGAGTTTCTTGTGATGCCGTTCGGGTTAACCAACGCCCCCGTTATGTTCATGGATTTTATGAATATGGTGTTTAGACCCTTCCTTCATGAATTTGTAGTGGTTTTCATCGATGATATCTTGGTATATTCAAAGAGTCGAGAATTGCATGAACAACATCTAATAATGGTCTTGTAAACTTCGAAGTCAAAAAGATTCTATGCTAAGTTGAGCAAGAGCAAGTTTTGGCTCCCCAGTGTGGCCTACCTTGGGCACATTATTTCTAAGGATGGAATCACGATCGACCCCTCTAAGATCGAGGTCATACTTAGGTGTGAAAGGCCAGCAAATGTGATTGAGGTTCGTAGCTTCCTGGGGCTGACAGGGTACTATAGGCGCTTTGTAGAAGGATTCTCAAAGATAGTGCTTACCCTGACTTGATTGACCCAGAAGAATGCAAAATTTGTATGGTCAAACGAGTGGGAGAGGAGTTTCTAGGAATTTAAGAAGCGACTAATCACAGCCCCAATATTAGCCTTGCCCGAAGGAAATGAAGACTTTGTGGTTTATACCGATGCATCCCATAAAGGGCTCGGGTGTGTACTTATGCAGAGAGGTAAAGTTATTGCTTAGGCCTCTAGACAGCTAAAGCCCCATGAACAAAACCATCCCACTCACGACTTGGAGCTCGCAGTAGTAATGTTCGCATTAAAAATCTAAAGATGCTACCTCTATGGGGCCCAGTTTAAGGTGTTCACGGACCACAAGAGCCTCAAGTATATGTTTTCTCAGAAAAAGCTGAACATGAGGCAAAGAAGATTGATGGACTTATTGAATGATTATGATTGTACAATTGCTTACCAACCGGGCAAGACTAATGTAGTAGCCGACGACTTAAGTCGAAAAGTTGTGGTCTCTATGACACATTTAATGGTTCAAAAAATGAATCTGTTAGAGGGTGTGGTGGAGTGGCACTCATCTCAGCCCCGTAGCAAGGGGGGAGGAATGCTATCATATTTAGGGATGGAACCCCAACTCCTTCAACAAATTTGAATGGCCCAAAAAGGAGATCCCCATCTAATAAAAATCCTTGAAGAATTGAACATGGAAGGAAAATGAGATTTCTGTATGAGCAGTGATGACTTGTTAAGGTTTAAAGGCCGAGTGTATGTTCCCAATGACGAAAAAATAAAAAGGGTTGTCCTAAAGGAAACACACCACTCCCATTACACGGTACACCCAAGGAGTACAAAGATGTATCAGGATTTGAAAGAGACCTTCTGGTGGAACAACATGAAGCAAGATGCGGCACAGTTTGTCGCTAAGCGTTTGACGTGCCAACAAGTGAAGGCAGAGCATCAGAAACCTTCTGGACTGTTATGGCCCCTGCCCATACCAGAGTGGAAATGATAATACATCACGATGGACTTTGCTTCTAGATTACCGAGATCAAGTGTATGGCATGGTAGTGTCTGGGTCGTGGTGGACCGATTAACCAAAGCTGCTCACTGCTTACCGGTTCGCACGATCTATGCTTTAGACAAGCTAGCCCAGTTGTACATAAGAGAAATTGTAAGATTACACGGATTGCCCATCATGTCTGATCAAGACACTACATTCATCTCCAAATTTTGGGCAAGTCAGCAGTCAGCTTTGGGAACCAGACTTACTTTTAGCACTGCCTTCGACGCCCAAATAGATGGACAATCAGAGAGAACCATTCAGACCTTGAAGGACATGTTGAGGGCATGTGTCACTAACTTTAAAGGGAGTTATGAATACCATCTACCGCTAATAGAATTTTCCTACAACAACAGTTTCCAAGCCAGTATTCAGATGGCACCCTATGAGGCCCTATATGGAATAAAGTGTAGGTCACCCATCTTTTGGGATGAGATGGGTAAAAGAAGATTATTAGGGCCTGAAATAGTTCAGATGACTTCCAAAAATATTGCCTTAATTAGAGAGCGGCTCAAGACAGCCCAAAGTCGACAAAAGAACTACGCCGATAATCGCCAGAGAAACCTCGAGTTTGAAGTGGGGGATCGAGTCTTCTTGAAAATATCACCAACCAAGGGTGTTACGAGATTTGGTAAAAATGGGAAATTGATCCCACAATTCATTGGGCCTTTTGAAGTCTTGGAAAGAATTGGAAGCGTGGCTTACCGCCTTGCTTTGCCACTTGAACTGGCTAGCGTCCACAATGTCTTTCATATATCATTGCTGAGGAAATATCGACCTGACCCGCCCCATGTCTTGGAGTATGAACCAATATCGCTCAGGGAAGATTTTCCCTATGTTGAACGACCAATTGGGATATTTGACAAGAGAGTTCAAGTGTTGGGCAATAAAGAAATTCCTCTTGTCTGGGTACAATGGCAGTATCATTCAAGGGATGAATCGACATGAGAATGGGAGGATGAGATTAGGGAGAAATACCCCCACCATTTTAGTTAATGTTGATATGATTTTGAGGAAAAAATCTCTTTTAATGGGGGGGGAATGATGTAAGGGCCCCAATTCGATTAAACCGGACCACTCGCCGCAATGGAAAGAGAGAACGAAGTCGAGAAAAATGAAAGCGCATGCCCGGTGCTAAGGGTGAGGATTAACTCTATCTGGGTGACTTGGCCTAGTGCTATCCATGTAGCAAAAGCTAACGCCACATGAAAGGGTGAAGAATTGGTAATGCTGCATGCGAATAAGGAGTATCACCATGTGTAAGCATCGACACAAGCGTATCATCATCTGGTGCATTGTCGAGAGCATATCACCAGCGGGTGTATTATCGATTGAAAATGTTGCTCCTGCTGAGTAAGAGAAAAATGTAGCGCTAGCTGAGTAAGAGGAAAATGTAGCGTTGGCTGAGTAAGAGGAAAATGTAGCGCCGACTGAGTAATAGGAAAACGTGGTGCCGGCTAAGTAAGACGAAAACGTGGGGCCAGCTGAGTAAGAGGAAATCGCAGCGCCGGCTGTGTAAGAGAACCCATTGCCGTCTATGAATGCAAGTCCTAGCGCCATTTGTGACCCAACACTGACTGAAAAAGGGGAGCAAGAAAGAGCAGCATCGGGAGTGTCTTAGTCAAATGTATAGCCTCCGTACATGTCAGTGCCACTCTGTACGTGTCAGAGCAATGAGTGATTGCATCAGCCATAGTGAATCCCACCAATCGTGAGCACTTAAGCCCTTTGACAACCAGTTTTCTTCATTCTACTTCCTCTCTCCCCCTAAGGAGTTCACTGTTGCCCCTTGAAGATAACCCATAGGTGGAGCTTAAGGAAAACCCGTGGAGGCCATGAGTGAGGATTTGAGTTACCATGAGAAGTCAAGGTAAGTGGGTTTAGTTTCTATGCATCTATAGTTTCCGCAAAGAACAGATGTTTAGAATGGGTAAGATGAAAAAAATGAAAATGTGAGGAATGAATGGGTTAACATGAGTTTGAAATTTCAATTTTTGTGCTTCTCAATGCCATGATTGTTTTTACCACATATATGATCTTTTTATTTATGGACACTCATGAAATTTCTTGGTGTGAGACCCCTTATAATGAACAAGTTCCAAGCCCAAAGTGTAGCTTGGCTAGGAAATATTAAGTTTTCTTTAAAAGCATGTTCACTTGAGCATACGAATTTCCAAAACTGTGAATGTTTTTGCATCAAACGTGTTTGATGGCCAAATGGCATCCAAATGGGACCAAACCTGTCTTGAATGAAAGGCATATATATCTACCTTAAGTTTACATTTTATGCCATGATGAAATTTCTCTTGCAAGTAAAGATATGGCCTAAAATGTCGAGGTGTGACACTACTCACAGTCGTTGTTAATTCCAACAGCTGTGGCCCTCCTTAGGCAATGCTTTTGACCCAGCAAACCTTGTCCAAAAACCTTAAAACTTCCACCATATGAAAGATTTATGAATGTACTCAAAGTTACATGTTTTGAGGTTTTCGACATTTCCCACGGATTTTGAAGTATGACCCAAAATGCACGAGTATGTCTCTGCGCTCTATTGCAAGGAAGATTTCTAGCAACTAATGCTCACTTTGTACAGAGCTATTGACCCATCAAATGGCCCCCAAATTCTTTCCAATTACTATTTTTGTAAAGTTCTGTGTATTAGCTCAAAGTTTCATGTCTAAGGCATCCCAAAACTCCCCTTAAATCCAGAGCTACACCCTCACAAGAGGGGCATGTCATTGTTAATTGTCACTACAACACTTTACGATCATGCGGCACTAAGTTATCTTGATATATGCTAAATGTGAATGCCATTTGATAAATTCCATGAGAATGGCATAAAGATATGTGAATGATGCCATGTAAACTCCACTTTGTAAAAAAGAGGGGCCACGAGTGTGATAGTGATGAAATGAATGTCAAATGCCACTAAGAGGGCTTATGTGGAAATGCCTTGTAAAGCTTATGAAATGCATATCTTTTACTTAATGATATGATGTTATGATGTTATGATGAAATATGACTCATCTATATGAAACATTTATTTATGAGAATGTGATTCATCCATTATGAGGCATGGTATTGGCCACTACATGGTGGGACACTCACCTGTAGTGGATATTGTTATGATATTGTGATGAATTGTTCACTACGCGGTGGAACACTCATCGTTAGTGGATATTGTTGCGATACTATGATTAATGACCAAGGCTTATGTTGATATTGACAATTACACGATGGGACACTCACCAGTAGTGGATACTATTATAATATGGTCTGCTATGCAGTGGGACACTCATCGGTAGTAAGGAAAGAGATGTCGGCATATCCCCTAATGACCAATGCTTATGTTGATATTGACCCTTACACGATGGGACACTCACCAGTAGTGGATACTATTATAATATGATCTGCTATGCAGTGGGACACTCATCGGTAGTAAGGAATGAGATGTCGGCATATCCCCTAACCTGCATAATGATAGGAACGGGTTAAGGGAGAGGATAGAGTGTCGTACCCTAGATTTATGAAATGAAATGATTGATACCTTGCAAGGTAAGGGCCTATCGAACCTCCAATGCGTGCTAGGGACTGTGTGTGTGTGTGTGTTGAGGGCATTATGAATTCGATTAACCTACTTGCCATTACCCTCCCTCTTGTATGATAGAGGTCTTAAGAAATGGGATTGGCTTAGCCTGATGGATAGGGCCTTTACTACGGGAGTAGGTGATTTAGGGAGTGAGTGGATAAGAATTGATTTATGTATAGGGAATGTTTAGTATTTCAATGATTTGATGATTAATGATTTCACTGAACAAATGCTTATGATCACATTGATTCAAAGATAACTATCGTTTAAATGATATGTTCATATTAGCTGCCTTGACCTGATATGCATATATACTAAACTGTGACTTCATATTGATGAACTGTATTGTTTTCACACATGGATAAAACCCCCACATATGCATGACACTAGACCTGCTTATTGGGTTGTATAGCTCATCCCATTATTTCTCCTCTTCTTGTAGATTGATAGCGAAAGGTGCAGGGCTGGAAGTTCGTGTTTGACAGCTAGAAGATGAAGACACTATGATTGCGATACTATGATTAATGACCAATGCTTATGTGGACATTGACCCTTACACGATGGGACAGTCACCAGTAGTGGTTACTGTTATAATATGGTCTGCTATGCAGTGGGAAACTCATCGGTAGTAAGGAAAGATATGTCGGCATATCCCCTAACCTGCATAATGATAGGAACGGGTTAAGGGAGAGGATAGAGTGTCGTACCCTAGATTTATGAAATGAAATGATTGATACCTTGCAAGGTAAGGGCCAATCGAACCTCCAATGCGTGCTAGGGACTGTGTGTGTGTGTGTGTTGGGGGCATTATGAATTCGATTAACCTACTTGTCATTACCCTCCCTCTTGTATGATAGAGGCCTTAAGAAATGGGATTGGCTTAGCCTGATGGATGGGGCCTCTACTGCGGGAGTAGGTGATTTAGGGAGTGAGTGGATAAGAATTGATTTCTGTATAGGGAATGTTTAGTATTTCAATGATTGGAGGATTAATGATTTCACTGAACAAATGCTTATGATCACATTGATTCAAAGATAACTATCGTTTAAATGATATGTTCTTAGTCGCTGCCTTGACCTGATATGCATATATACTAAACTGTGACTTCATATTGATGAACTGTATTGTTTTCACACATGGATAAAACCCCCACATATGCATCACACTAGACCTGCTTATTGGGTTGTATAGCTCATCCCATTATTTCTCCTCTTCTTGTAGATTGATAGTGAAAGGTGCAGGGCTGGAAGTTCGTGTTTGATAGCTAGAAGATGAAGCAAGTGTTCTTGAAGAAGGTGTTTAGACCTTGTTTATGTTTGGGCTGTTTGGCCCTACTTTTTTTTTGTTCTTGGTGGATATGTGTAATATTGGGCCTAGGTGCCCCGAATTGAATGTAATATTTTATAAGATTTTTTTATATTATGAATTTTTGTGTGTGGAGTTTTTCCTTACTCTTCTGCTAGTTGAGTTTTTGTTCTAGTTCTTTTCCATGGTTTGCTCGATTATTGAAAATAAAGGCATTGAGTCCACTCTTACCTGAGTGACAAATGTTACATTAGATCATGAACCCGTGCTGGATTGCCCGTCACCGCTTATGGTACAATAGTCGAGGGCAAGGTCGTGACATGAAGACTTCTCGACTGCAATGGGGAATGATGAACTCACAGAACTGGCTCAGTAGCGTGCAAGAGTCTCACGTTGATTTCATGTGATAATTCGACCAAGTCCAGTGCTTGGTAAAGTTATTAAAAACAAGGCAATCTTGGTCCATCCTGTGTTGTCCTACAAAACGATGCGGATTGTGCAACTTAACAAATCGTTGGTTACACATTCTCAGAGGAAGTAAAGTCCCTCAGACATTCAGAAGAGACATGATATCCCAGTCAATGTCGAGCTCCGCTCAATCTGATACACGTACTCGTCAACAAAAAGGTCTTCGGAACCCCCAATTGGAAAAGGCCTAAATTTGAGAAATTCATCTTCTCAGAACAATCCCCTTGCTTGAATAGGCGAATGGAAAACTACCCTGCACCCCATCAAGTGGAGCAAGTAGGGGAAGTTGTCAGCTTTGGTGTTTGGAGAATACTTATTGGTACTTGGAAAGTAGGCACCCAACCATCCATTGATGTAATGAATGGGGAAAGGGGTCCTGTAACTCCCCTAAACCTTGTTAGCATCTGTTGCTGTCCCTAGCCCTTTGAAAATGCTACACAACAAAGGCTCAGCTAAAACATATCTATGGCCTTCAACCACATTGCAAGCAGCATAAAGACATTCAGGTCTGATCGCATGGCCCATGGAGTTTGGAAGCGCAAAATGACACAAGAATAAAGCAATGTAGGATTTCAAATAAACATGCATGTCCCAGGTAGCAGGACGATGGGGCATCACTACAGTAAGAGGAGGAAGTGTCTTAAGCCCGTTGAAAAGAGGATTCTTTGACTCATTTTTGGCCTTCTCCATATCAAATAAATGATTAATCCATACTTCGAAAGAGCGGCTAGTTTTACGTATTCTTTGAACATGCCTCTCAAACAATTAGACCTCTGAAGCCCATGATAAGAACCATCTCCGAAAAGGATGTCATTCACGGTGGTAAATTGTTCATAGCACTCCCTTAGAAGGGAGAGGCCACCGATAAAATGCAATTCCAGGAGGGACATGCCACCCTTTCCATGGCCGAAGAAATGTTTGTCTTAGCACACCAAGTTTCCAAATAAGCCTGATTGATGTTGGAACAAGGATTGTATGGGAAGGCTGAGCATTCACATGCATCAAGAAGCCACGCGCATTTGAGTCTATCTGAGAAGCACCCTCATACGTCTCAAGTCCAAGAGTAGTGACCTACGATATACCCACTCTCACCCTCACATCTAAAGCCCGAATCCGCCCATGAGGCATTACGTTCACGAATTTCATGCCCCAAAATTGGAAGAACGTTGGATTCGACAACATTTTTGTGTGCGAAATGAAGGAGGATGTTCTGTCGGGGAAGGCCATGGAAGGAATGGGGGCTAAATTCCCCACATTCAACTTGATCCACCAGTAAATTGATATTTGAAGTCCATGTGAGGTGGTTAGGATACTGACTGTCATGCCGACGCACAAGCGAATGTCAAGACACTGAAATGTCAGTGCATTCTCTCCTCCAATTTTCACCTTCCTTCGGGAAATGCTTAGAATGCATGATGCCTGAAATGTCACATGATTGAAATCCTAATAGATATGATTCAAGGTTCCCAACCTACGCCCGATGCCTCCGTGGATTAGGACAAGGTCCGACCCTTGATGCCATGTCTATTTCATATGATTCAAGGTTTCTAACCTACACTCGATGCCTTCGTGGCTCAAAATGAGGTCCGACCGTTGATCCCAGACCTATTTCATATGACTCAAGGTTTCCAACCTATGCTCGATGCCTCTGTGATTCAAGACGAGGTCCGATTGGTCCCATGCCTTTTTCATATGGCTCAAGGTTTCCATCCCACGCCTGATGCCTTTGTGGCTTAGGACGTGGTCCAACCCTTGGTTCTGTATCTCTTTCATATGGCTCAAGGATTTCTAACCTCCTCGCGATACCTTCGCGGCTCAGGTTGGGGTCTGAACCCTTGAACTTAGAAGAAAACCAATGCTTCTATAAACCCAACGAACAGGATTGGGAGATTAAAGAGTGTTCCATACTCAAAGTCGCGCTAATAACCAAATGCACGAAGTATTCGATCTCATGGCTAAGATCCACCATGGAAGATCAAGGGAACTCATTGGGAATCTCTGATCTTCAGACCAACGCCTCGTGGAGAATCCAGCAAGACTATGGAGAAACTCTAAACAGAGTTGAACAAATCCAAGCAAAACGTCTTTAAGGAGTATTGAATCTGAGACGTCCCTTGTGACCAAATGATCAGAAGCCGAAGCCAGAGACATACCCTTGGAGCATCAACCTCAATCAGAAGGATAAGATTAACCCTAAAATCATTGAACCTTCTTCCCATCACAAGAAAATTCTTAGGAAAAAGGTTGTAGTTGGGATGAATGAAGAAAATGGTAACAAGATAAGACAGGGATGGAGAAAAGCCGAGCAAAATCCCTAAATAAATAAAAAGGAGGGAAGACTTACCTTGGATATTATGATCTAAAAATAAATGTTGAAAGACCAAAGCTTTGCAAACTACAGGTGATGTTTAAACCAAGGGCTGAGTTTCCTCATAAAATCAAAGCACACTAAATGACAGATATCAAGGCCAAAAGCAAGGCTTAAAGCTTCCCTGAATGAACGAGTAGATGAAGTTAACAAGACCCGAGGATTGTCCTTGCGACACTAAGATATGAAGATTGCAGGAATCTATCGAAAAATCTAAGAAACTTAACCTGAAAGATAGTAAGACCACCATAGTACAGAGCATTGGAAGATATCAATCGAAATCAAATAAGAGATGTCCAAAGATTATTTCTTTTGAAAATGATGCAAAAGGTTCTTTTTGAAGAAGATGTAGAAAGTCTACTGAAAGAAACAGAAGGTCTGCCGGAAAGAGCAAAACGCTACCGGGAATGGTTGTGTAAGGCAGAGAATTTTTGTTGGAAGCCAAAGTTGAGGATGAAATGATGTGAAGAGATGGATGTTTTAAAAAGGGGATATGACGCTTGGCCTCCTCATCTCGAAGATCGAAATCTCTGGTGGCGGGATAATGATGGCTAATATGCATTTTACTAAAATGCCCCACAAGAAATACAAAAGGCTCTTTTTTTCTTATTATTACGTTAATTAGGTTGCCTTTGGCATTTTTTGAAATGTGATGGTAAAAGTTTGGATTTTTGAAATCAAGCATATCTTACATCAAATAAGCAAGAGATGGGAATGCAAACCATCATCGTACGAAATGATATGCATATCAGGTAAGTGCGGAGATGGTACAGAATGTAGAATCGTGAAAATGTAGGCATAAAATTGGACCAAAAAAGGAGTTTCATTGATAAGGAAGGATGAGACTCAGCCCTTATATATATATATATATGAAGAGAAAGCTCCACCTAGTTATGCTCCTTCACACGCTCGACTTCTTCTCGATAGAAATCAAACCACCATCTCCCTGAGGCTCGCAATATCTCTTGACTTTGGGTCCAACATCATTCCAGCCTCTTGAACCGCTTGAGGGGCCATAGTGATATTGTCAAGAGCTGCCTCCTCTGAAGAAGAGGGTAAGTCCACGATGGACAAAGTTACAGGGCGCTGTTGTTAGCCCTCACCTGGACCAACGATTGGAGGAATGTTGGTGGTGTGCTCCTCACTACCACGAATGGCAATGGTACAGTCAGGGTTAAGAGAGATAGAAAGGCGTCAGGGAAGAACATGAGAAGAAATAATTAGAAGTGAAAAGTCAGGAAACATTTGGATGGATGGAGATGAACTAGCGAGGCTCTAGTAGCTGATGGATTTATAAAACCTTGTGGATAAGACGAGGGGTCCTTCTCCCCAGAAATGATGACGAACGTGTTGGGGAGTGGGAATAAGGTGGTTATCCATTCCCGCATTTAATTAAGACGACATAAATGAGGCACGCATGCGCCGCCTTCATGAAACAGATGTAAAACATACGATGTCATCGAGTCCACTCGAGATTGGTCGAACGCTACACACCTTTTGAGGTTCTCTCATGTGTGAAGCATCTGAGGCGGTTTTGTTGGATGTACATTTAGTCATACGACCACTGGATAATTTATTAATATGCTTTTCATCTTGGAGATATGTTGCTTTGCCCCCATATAAGACTAAGTATATTGCAAACGAATGCTTGATTGAAGACATACAGCGAAGTGGATAACACATGCTAAATGATTGTCCTTAACGGATAATAAAAATTGAGTACGATTTTTAATGGCACCACTCAAACGTGTCCTTGACAATATTTGGGCTTGGCTTAACCCATGTTCGTATCCACTGTTAGCTAAAATATGTCTTAGTTAACACCTCGGAGTTTTGTGTTCTCAAGTTGAGACTCTCGAGTCATTATAACCCTCCCCCTTGAAGTCTCATGTCAATCGGCAGTCTCAAGCTGTCCGGGGATGAATTAACCCATCACCATTTCAATCAGCAGTCTAAAAGCTTCCTAGGTATGGCTTAACCCATCACCACATTGTTGGAAGATATTTTCATCATCATGAAGCCCCAGCTCAATAACAGCCTAGCAAACAGTGAAAATTCTGACAGTCTCATAATAGCCTCAAAACGAGTCAAAATCTTCATGAGGACTCTCAAAAGTCTCCTGCCAAGTTTTTTCGCATTCCTACATGTCTAACGCAGTGCAGATTGAGAAACAATTTCGACAAAAACAGCCTCTAGCACCCTGAAACAGATCCTATAACTAGAGCAATATTTTTAGTATCTCAATTTGTTGTGGGACTACCTCCATTGGATCCAACATAGTTGAAAACCCTCAAGGGTCAAATTTTAGCTTGAACGAACATCCCAAGAATAAGTTATAAGTGAAAGAGCGAAACAGGAGGAGCCGCACGCTATTCCCGTGCGGCCACCCTACAACTCTACTCCATTAAAGGGGCAATCACGATCAGCGATTTTCAATGCATGTATCTCCCTCATCTGAGATCGGATCGAGCTCAAAATTAATGAAGCGTGTTCGTCTCGTAGAGATGAGCGTTTCGATATGTGGCACGCCTTGCGACGACGCTTGAACGCGAAGAAAAGCTAGAGAGAAGTTGTTGATCCGTGAAGAAAGTGCAAGAAAATTAGCAACGTCTCGAGCCGTGAAGAAAGTGGCCAAATCATGCCGCTCGCTAGCCCGATCGACACGAAACCAGTTCCATCTCATACGTAAGGTCCATGGTCATTACTGGTCTGAACTTCATGCATGATGAATGGTCGGATTCTGCACACAAAGACAATGAAGTATCTGCAAATTCTATCATCGAAATTCTAGATTCCGGCCAAAATTCCAAAGTTACAAAATCTTTGTTCGGGCTCGAAATAGAGCTACTTTTGTTGCCCCACGATCGTGTCGGCATGCTCAGTGTGATCAAGCAAATAAATCATAGAAAAACAACAAGGAACGAGCACACTATCGATCTGAAGTTTCAAGATTCATTCAAATTTCAAGTTACATGATCGTGCCCTAAAAACACGATCCATGGCTCGAAGTTGTCATCAAATCAATTGCCATGCCGAGCCCTACAAGAAAATAATCATCTTTAGACCAACCGGGCATCAGAACAACCCCGGATCATCCATGAAAAATCATGCACGTTCTTGCACAACACAGGGACTGTTCTTAAATTCTACAAATTGTTAAGAAGGGGCAAATCTATCATTTTGCACCCTATTTTCTGATTTCTTTTAATTCAATTAAATCTTAATTTTTAACAATTAGGTATAATTTTGATCATCCACCCATGTTTGGGTACACATCTACATATACGACGTACCATCATTATACGTAAAAAGGCTTGAACCCTTCACAAAAGAGAGAGTTTTTACTTAATAAAGTTTTTCTTTCTTCTCATTGTTGGGTCACGTTTGGAGAGAGAGAGGGTAAGGGAGAGAAACTTTTGAACCGGTACCCCTACGCTCAAGGTAAATTTTCTCTCTCATCTTTTCTCTCTTCTTCTTCTCCTTCATTTGAGCCTCCCTCAAAGGCCATGCACGGCTGTGGCAGTGTAGTGCATGCCTCTTCCTTTCTTTTTTCCTTCTTCTTATAATTCCACAGGTCGCGCATGGCTATGGAAGCACCATGCGCGAGCTCCTTTTCCTCTTTTGTTTGTGCGTCTCCATCTCTCCTCAAGATTTACAGATGACGCTGCTCATCGTCGTCCGTAGGTGTGTCCTTGACGTCTCAGCGAGGAACACGGGTAGCGAAGCTTATTGCCGTCTGCGAAGGCTTCACCATGCCACGTGACTATCGCAGACGGCAATGTCCATCGTCATCCGCGAAGGGTCACGTCAATACTCATCGTCATCTGCGAGCTTCTCTTTTGCGCCTGGCGCCTATCGCAGTGCACAGGCTTCTTCCTTTCGCTCGGTGCCCATCACCACGCGCAGGCTCTTTCTATGCCTCTCCGCATCTATCATCGTGCACAAGCTCCCCTTGTGCCCCACCCCTATCGTCGTGAGCTCCATGAGAGGTAGTCGCTGCGTGAACCATGAGATGTTATCGTCGTGCGCCTCACCAGAAGCTAGCATCGTCTGCAAGAGACGTCTGGCCTTCTTGCCTTGCTAACGGCGATGCTTCTTGCCATCCATGGGTTTCTCTCATGTCCCACATCTAGCGTCGTGTGCCTCATGGGGAGCTATCGCCATGAGCCTCACCAGAAGCATAGCCGCTCACACGGACGCAGTGTCTTCTCGTGATGCCAACGGCGAGGCCCATCACCGTCTGGATTCTTCCTCCCTCTGTCGCCTGGCTCTCTCATTCTCTTCATTTCCTTTTCTTCTCTTCGTTCTTTTCTCTTATCACTTGGTTAAGGGTAGACTTCGCCTAACATTGCCATATCGGCCTCGATTTTGAGTAGTATTGTCATTGCGCTGGTCTCGAGTACCATGTCCGTCTTGCAACCACTCTAAGACGGTAACTTTCCAGCTGTCATGCTAGTCTCTTCATTAAGTTCTCTTCTCTTTTCTATCTTTATTTGAACTTTCCACTTAATCACTCTAACTTCTCACATTCTTAGCCATGAGAATGTGCGTTGCCTTTCTGCCCACTTGTCTTGCAAGTTAACCATAGTAGTGTTGTGCAGAAAATAAGGTGATCGTAGGTCGAGGGAAGCGATTCCAAACCAGCTAAAGCAGCTGAGGGGCTTTCTTCGTGATCTAAGAGGGTGCCCACATGAGCCAGCCCGAGTAAGTCCCAAACCCATTTTAAATTCCTCTCTCATCGGTTGATATACCTGCCCTTGCTGTTGAGTAGAGTTTCTGAGAGAGCGATCTCAAGTCCCGAGTTCACTAGAAACTCGAGATACATGCCACCAGATCATCTAAATCTGGAGGGCGACATCGAGGCACGTAATCACACATAATCGGCAGTCTCAAGCTGCCTGAGGATGGCGTAATCCATCACGACATCAATCGGCAGTCTCAAGATGCCCAGGGATGGCTTAACATATCACCATATCAATCGACAATCTCAAGTTGCCCGGGGATGGCTTAACCCATCATCATGTCAATCGGTAGTCCCAAGCAGCCCGAGTGTCATGACCCCGCTCTCCGACCCCCGCCGTCCCATACCGAAGGGCGACAAAGCGCGGGATCGCCAACACAGAGGTCACGGATGTCACTCAGGTGGGAGTGGCTCAATGCATAATTTAATTTGGCATCACAACAAACCATGAAATAAAGCAAAAACTCATACAAAAAAAAATTCAAAACTGAGTAAAATAACACAATTTATATACCTATTCAGACTCCAAAATTTCATGTTACAACAAGTTCAAGGCACAACAGGCCTGATCACAAAACTTCCAGAATTCTTCAAAATACAATTTCACACATCCACCAGGCACCTACCGTCAAAAGAGTCACCAACTGGAACTTTAAGCTTCAAAACGACTGCCACCACCGTCCAACTGTCCACACTAGGGTATCAAATCTCACTGCACACAGAGGGGAAAAAGAGTGGTATGAGCTAAAGGCTCAATAAGCGAATTCAGCACCCTTGCATTCCAACCTAGATGCACTCCTAAAGGATAACAGACCCACAACTATCACGGTTCTTGCAAGATCACAGAATACAATCATACATTAATAGATACAGACAGAGTGAGCAGAAAAGTTCAGATCTCAAGGCTTTCAATGTTTCATGAACTAAATGATCATACTTACATATATCACTATCACACAGTCAGAAGCTTGGCTAGGGCATACAGTTTAGACAGACATAAATTAATAGGGCCTACTTCCGAAGTAGAAGTCACATCGACCAGGCTAAGCCAGTCCTGTAACTTGTGACTTCTACCCTCATTCAGGAAGGAGGACAATGACAAGTGGGGACCCCACTTCGTAATGTTTTCATCACGCACACAGTCCCCAGCGCGCTTTGGGGTTTACGATAGGCTGAGGCCTTGCAAGACACGACCCTCCCCTGGTGCCGTCAGGCGAGAGGGCATTACACTACCATTGGAGGACCCAATATGTAGTGCCCATAACAAAGTAGGGGGACGCAACCATCTCAGTTATTTACAGTTACATCTCGACTCCTCTCCTATCATAGGAGTCGAGGTATAATATACCCCACTACCAATGGAGGACCCATTGCGTACCAGGCAATTATCAGAATTACAGTACGCACTACCAATGGAGGACCCATTGCGTAGTGGTCAGGATCAGAATCTGTATCAGATAAATACATTATCCACTACCAATGGAGAGCCCATTGCGTAGTGGCCAGAATCAGAATCAGAATCATAAGCAGAATCAGATAACAGAGATACAATATCCACTACCAATGAAAGACCCATTGTGTAGTGGCCAAAATCAGAATTATAAAAGTATCATACCTAATACAAGAATGCTTAAACATTCACTCATTTCAAGAGGTCAGGAATATTCATTATATCATAAGTATGCCATTTTAGTATCATTTTACAAAAGAATCAAGCCATGTTCAACATATCGATGTATAGCAGATGTATGATCTACTCAATGACTAAGAATTCATTATAATTCTTATCATAAATATGCATGTGCAAGGTGAGACATAACATCCAACTTATGAGGTAAATTTACTTCTTTTCAATTTCTATTTTAGAGTGAGTATGAGCCTCCCTCAATCACAGAAAGTATGAAGTTTAATTGAGCATGACCAATTCAGGGCTAATATAGAGTCTTGAGATTCTAAAATGTCATATTGGGGTATGTTTTATAATCTGGGATATAAACATCAATTTTATACTGAATTTCAATATAATTCCAAAACAAACTTGCAAGCTAACATTCTTAGCTTTCATGTGATAGTAATTTGGGAGCATTTGGACCCCATTTGTTCCGTCGAAAGCTTAAAATTACTGAGTTTGGTCATCAGTGACATATTCTTATAATTTGATGTATAACACTTGATTTAGAAATAATTTCAAAATTCTTTGAACATGTGAATTCAAAAGGACACATAGACCTTTCAAATAAAAGTGATTTGAAGGAAATTGAACCCCATTTTATTATTTAAAACTTATGAAAACAGAAACAAACTTTTTGAGTTTTCTGCAATCTGTCAACAAATACATGTCCACATACATTGAAACACAACTCTCAAATTATACAGAATTTGGACAAGGTTAATACATGAAACTCATAGTAAACTCGTGTATCTTTCAAATGGCTATGGTTATGACTCATTTGGACTTCATTTGGCTAAACAAAACATCATCACAATAAGAATGATATTTCTGAATCCGTAAAGAATTTCAACTGAGATTAAACAAAAAAATCACAGTAGACACACATAGCTTTCATTTAAACTAGTTTTTAACTCATTTTGATGTATATAAGTCAATGAAAAGTTCAATTTAGAGAGCATGCATCTTTCTGAAAAATAACAGAATTTCATACCCAAATTTTGGCACACTTCAAAGAGTGATTAGTAACTTTCAAACTAAAATAGGCATTAATACAAGGTTATTTTCAGCTTAAACTAGATTCACAAGAGCCACCAATTTTTATAGCCAACAAAAATGCCTTTCAGACTCAATCTATCATTCAAATAAGAGGTACAGTCCTGGAAAATCAGGGCTTATTTTAGCATGCTATCATACATGCTCAAGCTTGTATTCAAATAAAAACTATGAAAGAATGGATGCTATAATCCACTTACTTGTGCCAAGAGACCTCCAGGTTTACCCAAGCTTCTAATGGTGGTTGAATGGAAAGCCTTAAAATTGTAAGGCCAAGGAAGGTGGCGTGAGGGAGACGGAGAGAGGGTGTAGCATTTGGAGTGAGGTTGGGGTTTAACATGGGTAGGTAGAGGAGCGGTGGCAGCATGCTACAACTAAGTGGCAAACGAGGGGGAAGGGGGGGGGGGGGGGGGGGCACGTGGTGAACAAGGGAGAGGAAAAAGAAACAAAAAAAGGTAGTCAACCCATCACCATATCAATCAGCAGTCCAAAAGATGCACGTGGATGACTTAGCCCATCACCATATCTATCGTCTGTCTCAAGCTGCCAGCAATGGCTTAACCCTTCATCATGTCAATCTACCGGCTCAAGCTACTTGGGGATAACTTAACCCATCACCATGTCAATCAGTAGTCTAAAACTTGCACGGGGAAGGCTTAAGCCATCACCACATCAATCGACAGTCAAGCTGCTCGAGGATAGCTTAACCCATAATTATGTCAATCACTACTCTCAAGCTGGCCAGGGATGGCTTAACCCATCACCACATTAATCAGCAGTCTAAAGCTGCCCGCGGATGGCTTAACCCATCACCACATCAACTGACAGTCTAAAACTGCCTAGGGATGACTTAACCTATCTTCACATCAATCGGCAGTCTCAAGCTGCTCGGAGATGGCTTAACCCATTACCCTCATTGCCCGACACTTAAGGCTTTAAAAGCCTTATGCACCGTGTGACATTTGGTTACCACAATGTGGATTGCTTCCTCAATACAAGGAGTTCTCTCATGAAAAACCAAAGGCAACTCTGAGAGTTGGAAAAAAAGCCATTGGGATGAACACCGGAAAGGGACCCTAAGGTGAAAGAAAAAAAAGAAGAAAATAAAAGAAACTAGGAAAAAGAAATCTGTAGGGCCGAAAATCCAAAAGGAACCCCGAGCGTTGGAAAATAGGCTACCGGGTTGAACAGCGAAATGAACCCCGAGGCGATAGAAAAAAGAACTTCTCAATCTTTTTCGTCTCAGCTCCAAAATGTCCTAAAATTTTTCTGTTCTCAAGCTAGAATGGTGTCATAAAGCAAAGTAAATTGAAGGCATCATTCCAAGTTAACCTAAAGAGCCTCGACCATCTTAATTTCAAAGGAGTGGTAGTGGAGGAACAAAATTGGAAGTCCAAGGATATTCTGAGCAATCTAGGGTAGCATCCCATATTATCCAAGACATTGGTTTGCTCGAAATACAAGAAAAATTCTCCCTTGAATTGTGACATGAGAGCCAAGATTGGAAGATGAGGAAGTATGTGGTTTTGGAAGATGAGGAAATATGTGGTGATTCCTCATCCTGAAAGTCCAAGTAGAGGCTCGATAAACCTAATTCCCAAAAACTTTCAAAAAACCTAAGAGCCCAGATTCTAGATTGCCATTCCTACAAATCCTTAGGAAAACAACAACTAACCCATAGGTTTCCAAACCAAAAATCTTGAACTTGTGGACCCCAAGATTCATAATCGAAGGCGAACCAAGATGTTCAATTAGTCAAGAATTCGTCCTCCCATCATTTCTTCTAAGTAGACTCCGATTCAATTGGAGAACCAGGCCACAAGAAAAAGGTTTAAAGTCAGAGACAACTGCACTGAAAGCTTCCCAGGTAGCATTGGGATGACTACAATAAGGAGTGTCATCGACTCAAAGATAGCACGATTTCTATTGATTGTCACTTCAGATCCCGATTGTCGGATACCTCTCAACCGCACGGACTCAAAGATAGCAATGCCAGTTCGATGTCATACGGATCACAAGCATCCATCGGCATTCGCCTACCCAAAAGGTACAGGTCATTCAAAAGAATGATCCCTTAGAAAAAATTTCCTCCCCATTGTGTCTTTGGTGTCTACTTATTTTCCATTCACCTGGTACCCCAGGTGAATGACAAAGAAGGGTAACTGTAGACACCCCCTTGAAATTCTAGCTAAATGAACTCCTAAAAACCTCGATTTTGAGTTTAATGGACCACACAAAACTTAGTAGACCATAGGAAACTTAGAATCAATACAACTGACACAAACTTGCTTTAAACCTATCCTAAGTTTAAGTAGACCTCGAGAGCTTTCTAACAATTTAAGAATCACCCAAATTGAACTTACGGTTAAAAGATCCAGAAAATAACAATTTGGTCCCTACAAGACCCAAGTGTCGGTTGTGACATGGCCTGACGTGTGCAAACACGGCCTGATGATGTAGTAAACACATTTTTCTAATTAGATAAATCTAAAAAATTAAGATAATCCGAAAAAATCTGAACAAAAATCAAGAAAAATCACCAATTAAAACATATAAATGCGCCTCTAGAACCCAAAATGGTGCATCGGAAGTCCCTAAGAAATCCATAGAAAATAAGACACAATTATTGAAATTAGAAAAATGCCCAAAATTAGGAAAAAACCTTAAAAATTCTTAAAAAATCAGCAAACTTCCTAAAAATTCCCAAAAACTTTCAAAAAACCTAAGAGCCCATATTCTACCTTAAGAGATCCCAAAATCCTAGAAAACATGAAAATTCTCTTCTAAATCCCAAGAAAAGCTTAGGTAGACCCTACTTAATATTCCCAAGCTTTTCCCCATGCCTTAGAATAGATCTAGGTAAAGGAACCTTAGATCTACCAATTTTAGCAAGCATAAGACATCCAAAATAGGAGATGGTGGCGCAAATTGGAAAAGCAACCTGATCCTAGCCCAAAATTCTGGGTTTTAGGTCCCTAATGCTAAGTTTTTATTCTTGTGCTTCATTTAATTTTATTTTTCCATTTAATTATTTTTTTTAGTTCATTTATTTATGAAAATTAATTTATTATTAGATTAAGTTAAATTTAGAAGCATTTTTAAGTCAAAATACATATTTAGAGATGGCGCTGCTAGTGGGTTAAAAAAAGATCAAATCTACATAGATCTAGGATATTTCTAAACCCATAATTCAAGTGACCCCATTTTCTTTATCTTTTAAAAAATAACAAAATTTTGCTAAGATTTGAGCAGATCTCAACTAGAGATTGGTGTAGAACGGAACGTAAACAATGAGATCTCCTTAAATCCTAGCAAAAGTGAATTGAATTTGAAAAAGATAGAGAAAGTGGGGTCACTTGAATTATGGGTTTAAGAATGACATAGATCTATCCAGATCTGATTATTTCTTGGGTTCACTGACAGAACCCACTCCAAATCTGTATTTTAACTTAATAAACGCTTCTAAATTACAAATCAATTTCCAAAAAATAAAAATAAAATTAAAATTAAAAATATAATTAGATGAAGAAAATAAATTAAAACAAGCAAAGAAATAAATACTTAGCTCTAGGGACTTGAAACCTAGAGTTTCGGGCTTCGATCAGGCTGCTCTTTTGATTTGTGGCACCATCCCCTTTTTTTGATGCCTTACACTTGCTGGAATTGGTTGATCCAATGCTCATCGACCTAGATCTAGGGTTCTTAAGGTATGAAAAAAAAATTAAAAATTTTAAGTAAGGTCTACCTAGTATTTTCTTAGAATTTAGAAGATAATTTCTTTGGTTTTCTAAGATTTTGGGATCACCTGAAGTACAATATAGGTTCTCAGGATCTCTAAAAAATTTTGAGAAATTTTTGGATTTTTTCTAATTTTTTAAGGAAGTTTCTAAGGTTTTTTTTCCTAATTTTGGTATTTTTGGAGAATTTTTCTTCATTTTAGGAATTATCTCCTATTTTCTAAGGATTTCTTGGGATTTTTTATGTATCTTTTTAGGTTATGGAGGAGGGAATTTATAGGGTTTTAATTGATGATTTTTCTTGATTTGTTTGAATTTCTTTACGAAGTGTTTTGGATTTATCATGATTTTTGGCTTTATCTAACTAGAAAAAATGGATTTACTACATCATCATGCCACGTTTGGGCCTTTCGAGCCACGACATGCCTACCCGAGGCCCAACACTAGGGTCTCATAGAGACCAAATTGTTATTTTCTCAATCTTTTTAACCATAGCCCCGATTTGGGTGATTCTTGGATCATTCGAATGCTCTCGGGGTCTCCTGCAACTTTGGATAGGTTTGGGTAGATTTGTATCAATTATATTAGGTTAGGTTGTCTATGGTCTACTAAGGTTTGTGCGGTCCTTTAGACACAGAATCGAAGTTTTTAGGAATTCCCTAGACCAGAATTTCGAGGGGGTGTCTACAAGTGCGTGACGCATCGTATGACGTGCCCAAGCACGACCCTGTGATGTAGTAAAGGCATTTTCCAATTTGGATAAATCCAAATAAAGTCGAATAAACCTGAGAAGTTAGAAAAAAATCCAAATAAATCAAGAAAATTCCTAGTTAAAGCTTATAAATGCGCCCTTCAAAGACCTACAAAATATCATCCAAAAATCCCAGTACATTCCTTAAAAATATAAAAAATCTCAAAATTAAGGAAAATAGCAAAAAATACAGAAAATTAGGAAAAAAGTTCCAGAAAATTCATAAAAATGACAAAAAATCTAAAACAATCCCAAAAATTCATAGCAACTAGATTCTATCTTAGGAGATTCCCAAATCCTTAGAAAACTAAGAAAAACTCCTACAATCCCAAGAAAAGCCTTGGCAGACCATATCTAAAAATCTTGAGCTTTTCCCTTGCCTTATGAATTCTAGATCTAGGTCAAAGTACTTTAGATCTACCAATTCCAGCAAATGAACTTTTTTCCTACCTTAGAAACAATAGATCTTGGCCAAATAACTTTAGATCTACCAATTTCATCAGGCAAAAGCATTAAAAAAAGGAGATGGTAGCGCAAATCAGAAGAGCGGCCAGATCCAAGCCCTAAACTCTGGGTTCCAGGTTTTCAGAGGTAAGTATCCATTTTCTTATTTAATTTTGTTTTTTTTCATCATTAATTTAGTTTTATTTTATATTATTTTCTGTTATTAATTAGTCAGTAAAATTTATAAGTGTTTTTAAATCAAAATACCTATGTGGAAGCTAGCGCTCTCAATGGACTTATGAAAAAATAGGATGAGAATAGATCTACGTCGTTCTTAAGCCCATAATTAAAGCAATCCAACCTTATCTACTATTTCATAAATTTAACTCAGTTTTACTAAGATTTTAGTTGATCTCACACAAAGATTGGTGCATTTCAGAGCACAAACAGTTTGACACCCACCGTGGGGTCATTGAACTCCAGATCCGTCCTTTGGACTGTAAAAAAATCTTCTTATTTCTCTTATTTATTTTTCAGAAAAAAAACTCAAAAATAAAAATGAATATTTTTAGGCTTTTGTTTTTTTAAAAAAAGAGAGAAATTTTCTTTCCTAGATAAAATCCATTATTTCTTTTTTAAAAAAGAAAAGAGTCACACGGTGGGTGTCAAACTATAGAAAAGAGTTTTTGACCGTGCGGCAAGGTTTTTGACCGTGCGTTAAAGCTATCACCTATAGAAACTAATAGTATCACCCATGCATGTAAAATTCCCAATATTTGTGCTAAGAATGTTTGAATTGTGAAATTTTCTTTGCATCGAAATTGAATCATATTCAAAGTTAGTTGTTTTTGGTGAAATCTCTTATTGCAACAAATCTCATCAAATACTTTCACCGGTTGACCTCGTAGATGTTAGCCATGGAGTTTCATAGTTCTTAGAGTGATATCAGTCTTTTTGCTGTGATATTTTTGCTCATTTTGGATCATGCAACACTGTAACGCAGGACAAAATTGATTTGGCTGTATCCTAGGGGTGTGTTCACAAATACCCCATTGCATCTCTGGTTTGTACCAGGTAGGGGGTGATCAACACTTCTAAGACAACGAGCTCCTCTCGTGCCTCCATATCCTGGTTTTTCACTATTACTTTGTTATACCTTCAAATCTGGCTTCGATTCCTATGAGAATCCAACTGGTACTAGGAGTGTTTCAATTTCCTGATGTAACCTCCGAAGCTGGCTCTGGTTTCTATGGCAGTCCAACTGGAACGAGGAGCATTCAGGTATTCCTTTCACACTATCTTGGTTAAGGGAGATGCTGTCGAATATTTTCGAGACTTAAGATAGTGAACACTTTTATCAGACGCCAGTCAGACTTTTCGGTTGTCAGTAAGACTATCGAGCGTCAGTTAGTCTTATAGGGTTTCAGTTAGAAGTATCGGGTGTGCGTCAAGCTTAACGACTGTGCGTTAAGCTATCGACTGTGCGTTTAGCTATCAACTGTGCATCAAGCTTATCGACTGTGCGTTAAGCTATTGACTGTGCATTAGGCTATCGATTGTGTGTCAAGGTTATAGACCGTGCGTTAAGCTATTGACTGTGCATTTAGGTATCGACTGTGAGTCAAGGTTTTCGACCGTACATTAAGCTATCACCCATAGAAAACTAACAATTTCAATGTGTTGATTTTACATGATGGTTGCTGGAAGCTCGCTTAAAGCAATGAGTGTGGAAGTGGATCTGGCCGCTTGAAAGTTATATTCTTACTTAAGACCTTAAAAGTGGAATTTGTGCTAAGAGAATCATGTCCTTTTGCTCCAAGTATTTCCTCGACAAATATCTGTGATCAAACTTCTGCAAATCAGACTACTGAAGAAATTACAACATGGGTTGAAAATGATTATATATGCAAAGGGCATATCCTGAATGCTCTAAGTGATTCGTTGTTTTATCTATATTCAGGAATTCCAACTACAAAGAAACTTTGTGCAACTCTGAAAACTAAATATAGAGAAGAAGATGCTGACAGAAAGAAGTATCTCATAAGTACATACTTAAATTCTAACATTACAGAAAAAAAATTGATTTTACTTCAAATTCATGTTTTTCATATCGTAGCCATTGAACTAGCATCAAATGGTATTAAACTTGATGAAGCATTCCTTGTTAGGGTAATAATCGACAAATTACCACTTTCCTGGAAAGACTATAGAAATACATTGATGCATAAGTTAGAAGACTTTAGCCTTAAACAATTGACGACCCATCTGGGAATTGAATAAGAGACTACGAAGTTTATGCAATAGGGGGCACTATAGAGTGGTGGGTAGGCACAGGTGCCACCAGACATGTCTGTAATAACAGGAAAATATTTAGGATTTACAAAACGGTGCGGGGGCACACTATCTTGTATATGGGTAATTCTTCCTCCTCTAAGGTTGTTGACAAAGGGATGGTTGAGCTAAAATTCATGTCTGGTAAAGTCCTTATCCTTTGGACGTGTTCCATGCCCCTGAAGTCCAGAGAAACCTGGTATCTATATACCTTTTGAGTAAGAAGGGTTCAAACTTGTCTTTGAGTCCAATAAGTTTATCTTGTCAAAGAATCATGTCTTTGTGGGAATGGGTTATGCCTTGGAAGGCATGTTCAAACTCAATGTTCATAATGAAATAGGTACGTCTTCTTTTGTGTATATGCTTGATACTATTTCCTTATAGCATGGTAGATTAGACATGTTAATTATAAAGAAAAATGAGTACTCTATACCTGATTCCTAAGGACACGAATTTAGCGAACACTTTGTGTGATGTATGTGTACGGCCAAAGATCACAAGAGAACCTTTTCCTAAGGCATAAAGAAGTTTCAGGTTACTAAAATTGATACATAGTGATTTTAGTGATCTAAGAGGCCTACAAACTCGTGGTGGGATGAAATACTTTGTCACTTTCATAGATGATTTCTCAAGATATTCTTATATATATTTGATTAGGAACAAAGATGAAGTATTTGAGAAATTCAAGGTTTAAAAAACAGAAGTTGAAAACCAACTGAATTCTAAAATTAAAGTTTTTAGAAGTGACAGAGGTGGTGAAAGTTGTTCTGCCAATTTCACTAACTATTGTGAAGAAAATGAAATTATTCACGAGGTTACTGTCCCATATACATCACAATAGAATGGATTAGTTGAAAGAAAAAATTTCACTCTTATGGATATGGTCAATTCCATGCTCATCAATTCAAACATCCATGCTAATTTGGGGAGAGGTTCTAATATCAGCTTGGTTCATTTTAAACCATATACTATATTCGATATCTAGTGCTACACTATATGAAAGTTGGAAAGGTAAGAAACCTCATTTAGGTTTTCTCAAGGTTTGGGGATGTACAGCCTTGTTAAGGATCCCTGACCTTAAGTGACCCAAACTTGGATCTAAATCTATGAAGTGTGTCTTTGTGGGCTATGCTGAACACAACAAAACATATAGATTTCTAGACCTAAAGTCAAACGTGGTAATGGAATCCTGGGATGCAAAATTTTTTGAACACTTATTTACTGGTGAGCTGGATAATGAATATGAAGCTCAGTATTGTAAATAAACACAAAGTTGGTGAGCTTGATAACCCTGAGCACTTAGAACCCAGGAGAAGCAAGAGAATCAGGAAGCCAACTGATTTTGGTCCTGATTTCCAGATGTAACTTTGGGAAGAAGATACTAAAACTTTCAAAGATGCCATGTCCCCACGTGATGCTCCTTTTTGGATGGAGACAGTCAATGATGAGATGAAATCAATTCTGGAGAATGACACATGGATATTGGTAGATTTACCTCTAGGTACTAACCCCTTAGGATGTAAATAGATTTTCAAAAAAAAAATAAAAGCCAATGGTACTATTGAAAAATATAAAGCAAAACTCGTTGCAAAAGGATTTAAACAGAAGGAAGGAGTTGATTTCTTTGATACCTATACAGCAGTTGCTCGTATAGATATCATTAGAGTTCTCATAGCATTGGCCTTATATAACATCTAGAGATTCATCAGATGGATGTCTCCATGGTGAACTAGATGAAGATATTTATGTTAAGCAACCTAAGGGATTTGTCCTTAAGGGTCCAGAGTAGAAAGTTTGTAAACTTGTGAAATTCCTGTATGGTTTGAAACAGGCACCGAAACAATGACATGAAAAATTTAATAGAATTGTTTTATCACACGGATTTTAGATTAGTGATACTGATACATGTGTTTACACTAGAATTCGTGATAGTGTAGTAGTTATAATTTGCTTGTATGTAGATGATGGGCTCATACTAGGCAGCAATATTGCATGCATTAAGGACACAAAGAACTTATTGTCTTTTGAATTTAATATGAAAGACATGGGGCTAACTGATGTGATACTTGGAAATTAAAAAGTGAGACTTTCGACTGGGTATGTTTTAACACAGAGCGACTATATATAGAAAGTGCTCAAAAGAATTGATCACTTTGATTCCAAGTCAGCCTCAACTCCTTATGATGCTCACATTAAACTCAGAAAGAACCGTGAAAGTCCTATTTCCCAATTAAACTATGTTAGAGTCATTAGATGTATAATATACACAATGTCAAGTACTAAACTACATATAGCCTTTGCTATGAGTAAACTGAGTAGATATGCCAGTAACCCAGATCAAGAGCATTGGAATGCAGTCTATATGGTACTAAGATATCTAAAAGGAACCATGGACTATGGTCTACATTATGTGGGTGAACCGGTTGTATTGAGATGCAGACTGGATTATGGATTCTGAAGAATCCATGTCTATTGTCAGATATATCTTCATCTACGGTGGGGGTGCTATTACTTGGGGTTCCAAGAAGCAAACTTGTATCTCCAAATCCATGATGGAATCAGAGTTAATAGCCTTGGAAGTCGCTAGTAAAGAATTTGTGGCTGATTTGCGCCGATACAAATTCATTCCTGTAGGTATTGCTCCTTTAGGTATCGATGAGTCGTGTGGCTAAGGAACTTGTTGATAGACGTACCACTGTTTCGGGGCCAATGCCTGTAGTCTCAATTCGGTGTGATTGTGAAGCTGATGTATACGAAAAGTAAAATTTATTCTGGAAAATCCAAATATATTTGCTTGAGGCACAATTAATTGAGACTTCAGTTAGAAGATGGAGTTATATCTGTACTCCATGTCCCTCAAACCATAACTTGGAGGATCCATTAACCAACGGCTTGCAAGGGACCAAGTCTGGAAGACAAGTAGAGGGATGGGATTGAAGCCTATAAGCATTATGCCACATAGTGATGGCAACCCTACCTAAAAACAAGTTGGTCCCAAGTATAAGGTTCAAAGGGAAAACAAGTTACTTGTGTGATGTCTGATGTATATTTTTAGTAAATTTTATTTAATGGAAATTTATAAATATTTGCCTCATCCTTGTTGTTGGTACAATTATTGCAATGAGTAAAGAGGTTGAGCAAAGTTCTTAATGATTCCAATTACCTAGATGATGCAAGGGCTAGGCTGGATGTTACATTACAAAAAATCTTCTATGGACTTACTATATGTGGAAGTGGAGGCCGCTTCTTATAGGAACTGGGCATTCCCTAGAGCACTCATGAATACCAGGTAGAGTGTAGGGCCTTTAATGAGCAAACCTTTTAAAATATCACGGTGTTTGAAAGAAATATGTAGTATGTGGGAGACTTATCCATAATAGACACAGTTCAAAGTTCGTCCACTCACTGTCCTGATAAGTGTTATGTATATGTATAATACTATGTGGAGGTCCAAGTCTGAATGACACATTCACTTATGTATTTTTTTTCCTAATCTCACATCTTCTCATCCTGTCTGATAGTTTTTGAAACTGGTGGGGATCGTTTTATTTTAAAATTGAGTTTCAAAAACTTATTTAATGTTAAGTTTGGTGATGGTCCATTGTGCTCTTGTGGTATCTTTGGACCACCACGTTTTTACTCCCATGTGCACTTTTCTTCTTTGGTGGTTAGGTCATGATTGCCTCACCTTTCTTTTTCCCACTATTTCTATTGGCCACATTCTATGGTACTTGGCATAAACCTCTCCAAAGTGTCTCTCCCTCCACCACTTGACACCTCCGATTAAAATATTATTTATCTAGTATAAAACCCTTTGGTGAAGAGAGAGAGCATAAAGAGAGTCGTACAAACTTGGCAGCGGGTGGCTAAAAAGAGGAACCCAGGGACTCGTGAAGTTGGGGTGAAGATTTTATACGAACAGCGAACTCATAAATGTTAGTGATGGAGTTTCATAGTTTTTAGTGTGAGATCAGTCTTTTTGCTGTGATATTTTTATGAGTTTTGGAGCATGCAATTCAGTAATATAGAAATGCATTGATCTGACTATATTAAGGGGATGTGCTCCCCAAATACCCTATTGTATCTTAGGTTTGTACCGGGTAGGGAGTTATCAACACTTCGAAGACAACTAGCTCATCTCGTACCTTTAAATCCCAATTTTTCACTACCACTTTGTTAGACCTTTAAATCTGGCTCCGATTCTTACAGGAATTCGACTAGTATTAGGAGTGTTTCGATTTCTTGATTTAACCTTCAAATCCATATCTGAATCCTTGGGGAGTCCAATGGGAACTAGGAGCATTCAGGTATTATTTTACACTATCCCAGTCAAGGGGAGATGCTACTGAATTTTTTTGGGACTTGAGATAGTGAACACAATTATCGAGCGCTAATTAGATTTTTTGGTTGTCAGGCAGACTTTCGAGTGTCAGTCAGTCTTATAGGGCACCAGTTTGGGTGTGCGTCAAGCTTATCGAACGTGTGTTAAGCTATTAACTGTGCGTTAAGTTGTTGATTGTGTATCAAGCTTTCGACCATGAGTTAAGCTATCAACTGTGCATCAAGCTTATAGACCATGCGTTAAGCTATTGATTGTGTGTTAAGCTACCGACTGCGCATCAAGGTTTTTGACCGTGAGTTAAGCTATTAATTGTGTGTTAAGCTATTGACTGCGCGTGAAGGTTTTTGATCTTGCATTAAGCTATCACCTGTAGAAAACTAACAGAATCATCCATGCATGTAGCATTCCCAATATTTGTGCCAAGAATGGTTGAATCGAGCAAACCAAGTGGAATCTCCGAGTACGTAAGTTTCTGAAATTTTCTTCGCATCAAAATTGGATCATATTCAAAGTTAGTTTTTTTTTTGTGAAATCTCTTATCGAAACAAATCTCATCGAAAACTTTAGCCGGAAAACTTTTTTGGAGAAGCACAACAGCCGTGTCTTTATTTTCACGCACAACGTTTTTTTTTTTATTCCTGTCGTTATCTTGCACTTCGGTCCTCCCCCTCATTCTCTGATGGCTCTTAAAAAAAAAATTGGTATTTTTCATTACATAAACGTTGCTTCATGTGTTCTTAATTAGCTGGTTTTATTTTTCCCTTCTTCAATAAAAGATGTAAAAATACATATGCAACTTGGCTTTCCCTGTTTTTTTTTTCTTTTTTATTTTTATTTTTATGTACATTAGTTCCCTCTGTTTCCATCCGCCACACTTCCCTCTCTCTAATAAAAAAAAAACAAACAGGTAGTGTCAACAATACTTCAATGGTAAGCCATTCATGGGAAATGGGCCTTTCGAGGTGGTAGTACCCCACACAGTATTTAACAGGTTGGGGTTTTTATTTCCATCACTAACATCACTCCACTAATACTTTCAAAAAACTAACTTTTAATCTACTTGAAAAAATGGATATCCCATTGAATCACCTGAAAAAAAAAGTAAAAAAAAAAATAAGCCCATTCATCTCTAAAGCACCATCAACACCCTATTTCGTCATCCTCTTATAGCATCTTGATAAAAAATAATAATAACGAAAGAAAAAATAATTCGTCCCAATTGGGACATCAAGCTTTAGTCTCCTGTTATCCATAAAAGAAAAAGTTTATATAGAGGGGATGCTCTAAACAATCAAATTAGAGCCCACCTGAAGAATTTCTTTAGAAGTGGTTGTTCTGACGTTCAAAAATATTCAAATTTATCATCTCGACATCCTGATGCATGGGGCATGAGAAAGGAATGGATTTCAAGTTCGGGAAATAGTGCATTTTGTAATGTATTTTTTGGACCGTCAATGTTCAATATTTTCTGGTTTATATAGATCTGCCTTATCTACACTATTTTTGAAACTTTAAATTTTATAATTAACGATAAAAATATATTTTATCAAAAAGATTTTCAATCTTAAAACCATATTTCTTGACACTTTTTGAAGGTACGCTTTACTTTGATTGTATAGTACCTCAGTTCTATACAAACCGCACCCTTGCATAAAAGAAATGCGACTTTTTGAATATCTTTTAAATCTTTTTATGACTTCAAAAGATTAAAGGACTATTAAAAAAAAGTGTGTTAGTAAAAAACTTGCTAACTGTGCACTATAAATCCCATTAGGAAATGTAAGGGTGTTACTTCTAGAGCACAATGGTGAAAAATCCACATCATATGCATGCATGAAGTATGCACAAACACCTTCCAACAATTTAAATTGAAGCTGGATTTATCTTTTTTTTTTTTTTTTTTTGAATAAATTGAATTTGAACCTATCTGATTGCCAATAATTGCTTTCATTTTCTATTATTTTTCTTTTTTTATTTTCAGAAATTACATTTATCTAGAAAGTGTCCATAAATCTTACAATCTTAAAAAAATAATTCAAATAAAAAATACCAAAATAGCCTAGAATATTTTAAGAGATTTTGATTAAATACTTTATTTAATTTTTTTTTCTTGAGTGAACTATAAAAATAAAGGCATACGCCACCCCCTTTTTTTATGTGAATCCATTTCGTAAGAAAAATACAAAAATATGAACAAAATCAATTTGTTATTTGACCTATATTCAATAGGAAGGGCTTTTGGCAGGAAGCTGTACTTGCAATACTATAAGAGAAAATATCCTTTTAACCATTATTTTTAACTTTTATATCTTATGAGACTCAAGAATTGAAAATATTACTTGTTAGCAACATGTCTCTATCTTTTCTATCTTACAACCCCCTGAACCCTTTTGACTATAAATTTTTTACCCAAACAAATGCTAGAATAACACCCTATCCAAACTCATCTCTCTCTCTAAAACTCCATATCTCTCACATCTTCGTCTCTCTCTCTCAAAACTCCATCTCTTCCACTCTGCAACATCACCGTCTCTTTCTCTCTCAAAAATTTGCAAAAAGGTCAAGGAAATAGGGGATAAGGGGATATTTTTAACTTCTCTTCCACTCTCAACAACTCTTCAAGGCTTAAATTCTCCCTTCTAAACTCATTTACCGACTTTATGGCATCTCCAAATCTACCAGATATAGAAAAGCTTTGCATCATGGAAGAATTAACTACACATTTGGGTATTCCTGAAATTTTCAACCTCTCATTTCCAACAGATCGCACCGTAAATATATCTCCTGCCTCTCCTAAATAAGTCAACAAAAGCTTATACCCATGACCATCTAATTTCATGCCATCCAATGCCATTTTCTTGTAAAATTCGGCAGCTAGCTCTAATTTCCTTGCATTACAAAGGGACAAAACTAGAGAACCATAAACCCTCACATCACCGTTTCTCACATTACCATCTCTCTCTCTCTCATTACATGGCCAAAAGATCAAGTTTTCAATATCGTCTTGCCCAGATTCTCGCATTGATCTCCCTCTAAGCTCACCACTCTACTTAAGAGATGGACTATTCGACCTTGAATGAGTTGTAGAGGTCTGCGAGGATTGGCTTCTCTGTGTATTTTCTTCTGAATAGTAGTCGTGGATTGAGACAATGTGAGGGAGAGTGGCCGTGTCCTGCTGGAAAATCCTAGATATCACCGAAATTCGACCTAAAAACTCTATTGAATGCTGGAAACCGTACACTCTGGGCTTTTCCGACCAAAAAAATTGCCGGAAAAAAGACTTAGATAGATGCAATTCAAGAACATAGCTCCCTGTCCTAAAAAATCTCGGCTAAAACGACTTGCAGAGATCAGTTTCAGAAGCAATATTGGACTATCTAGTCATTTATCTCAATTTTAGACGATATTTCCATACTTTTTCCCTCTGATCCGCTTTGTTTTGTTTGGCCTCGAACTTTCCGGAGAGGTCTTTTTTGCTCTATAAATATCGTTCTCTCTCCCTCTCTCATCAATCGAAATACCTGGTCAGTCGCATTTTCTCTATTTGCTTTCTCTCTCTGCAATCTAGTTTCCATTTCTGATTTGGTCTGTATTTTTCGGCATTTTTTTCCAGTTAGACGTGCACATTTTTCAATTTCTGATCAAGATTCTTTACTTTTCGACCTGATTCTCCATTTCCCAGTTTTTTTTTCAGACTTCTGGAGAAAGTTCTCTTTTTTTTCAACATGCTTTCTCACTTTTCTATCCAATATCTCCAATTTTTTGACGTTGTTTCTCGTTTTCTCGACATGTTTTCTCTTTTTCTCAATGAGTTTGCTCTCTGACGTGTGGCATGAGAAAGATAGTTTAGAGAGAGAGAATGTGATTGAGTTTAGAGAGAGAGACAGGGAGAGATTTGATTTTAGAGAGAGGGAGAGATTAAGGGAAGTGAGTTATTTTATAAGTTGTTGAGGTTAATAATACCTGATCAAAAAAGTTTAGGGGATTGAAAGATTGAAAAGATGGAAACGTTTTGCTTACAAGTAATATTTTCAATTTTTGAGTCTCATAAGATATAAAAGTTAAAAATAGGAGATAAGGGGATATTTTCCCTATTATAATGCTAATGATTTTTGGACAGGAAAATTATGAAAATGTTTTTTAAAAAAGTTATATATATATATATATATATATATATATATATATATATATATATATATTATGTACTCATGTCTCACTTTTTATTTCTTTGTTTATTCTCAAATTGCCCTTGATACAGACATCCATTGTCTAAACAACGGTCAATTTTCTGATTGAAAGATTCGTTTGGAGATGGATTTTTGAATTGACCCAATCACACGTCTTCTACTTTCAAAAAACAAACAAAAGGTGTCCCGGTCAGCACTCATCAATATTCCTAAAAGGGACTAGTGGCTGGGTCTAAACTAAGCGACTTGTCAATTTTGAGTGGAAGATCGTATGAATATTGCAGGTTTGAACTTGGATCCGTTATTAAATATATTGCTTTAGACATCAATATCTGAACTATAGCTAGAGTTATTTATTAGAGTCAGTGAGCGAAACAACCTACACCTATGCTTAGCTAAAGCGCCAATAGCTATAGTACAAACAAGAATTAAAGCACTGTTAACTACACCTATAACAAGACTACACCTATAACAAGAGCTATAGTACCGAAGAAGAGTTCATAGTTCAGAGAAATGGAGTATTTTTTTATAGGGCACAGTTAGCAAGTTTTGACTAACTGTGACACTGGGCGCACTGTTAGTCTAAATGAGATTTATGAATTTTTTTTTTATGGGCACTGTTAACTGCCCTCTTTTAGACATTCAATCTCCAAAGCAGTCTAAACTGGTCTGTCACTAAGAAAAAAATACTCCATTTTGACGTGTGACAATTTTTCCTAACGTATGAGTAGGGAACTAAGTAGTAATTTTATTTCTTTGCCATTGACTCGTAAGACCCAAAAACAAAATGAAAAGCCATTTTACAATCAATTGTGCCTGTACTTGAAAACCCATAACTTCAATTCAAGCAGTGTAGGAAAACACGACTCGGCCATGGCCATGCTAAGTAACTCGGGCATTAGTTCGGTAGGTCTTGGCCAGGTCAAAAATTTTTAATAACATTAAAAAATCCAAAAAATATAATATGTTTAAAGTAATAATTAAATAAAACACCTCTAAATTAGGTTAAAAAAGTAGTGAAAAATAGATTATGAAAAAATCAATTTGTAATGAAAGATATTTTAGAAATAATCTAAAAGAAAAAAAATTTAAAGAAATTAGTATTCATGGCCAAAATAATTCTCGATCTTTACCAAAATCACAGAAAATATATATATATATAAAAGTACAGATATTCTTTTTTTTAGTTTTCTTAAAATTTTTAAGATGCCGAGCTTTGACCACCAAACTCTGAGATACTCAGGCTCACAAAGGTGGCAAACCAAGTTTCTTGGACAAGCCCAGTTGGCTGATTCGTGAGTCAAACATTGATTTCAAGCATGGGCATTCATTCCATAAAAAACAATCACGTTCGTTAATTCCCCAATTGGGTTTGGGAGCTAGTAGGGAACTTGACCTTAAAAAATAAATAAATAAATAAAATAAAGAAAAAAAAAAAAAACAGAAAAGAAGAGAAGAAAAAAGAGAGAGAAGCTTGGAGTGTAGAATTGGATTGGATTCATTTCAGTTCCATGAGGCACCACCTCTTTCCTACCGGGAAATGAGTTTCTCATGCTCCCAGGAAGTCTATTTTAATAATTAGACTCCTTATTCCATCAAGGCCAAATATGAAAGGAATTTCAAATTGATCATCAAAAAATTTAAGATCTACGAATCACAGTGGGGAAAAATCAATACCAGCATTCGACTAATCGGCGAGTCCACTTGGACTCACTTGAATAACGCGGGCTCTCAACGCTGGTGACCATGACTATCCCCAAGTTGGGTGTCCGATTCAGGAATCTTAAAAAGAATTAAAAAACTTATAAAAAATTAAGGAAAATAAGATATCCATTACTAATATATTTTTGTACGCGTTATATCCTTTTGACAAAGTTTGGAAAGTATTTTTGCACATGAATACTTATTTTTACATTTTCCCCATATCTTTATTATTATTTAAATAACATCCTCATAACAAAATAATTTTTCAAAATCTCTTTTTCTTAAAAAATATTTTTTAACTTCATTTAGATTAGTTTTCTTTAATCTTACCTTAAACATATATTTACTGTTTTTTATATTTTTTAAAAATTTTCAATACATTTTTTGCTTAGCCCGTACTTGTCCGATTCAGGCTGGTTACCCAGACCACTTCTGGGTTACGCAAACCCGGCCCATGGCCTGTTTCACTTGACGTTTTCTCTCTCTCATATGAATATGGAATACGTTCACTGGACGTACCAACTCCGAAAGACAATTCGAAGTCAAGTCAAGTATGGAAAGGGTTGTATGCACTGAATTTTCTAACTCTATGGTACACTTGTGTGCTGTAATGTTAAACTCAAAAAAGTGACAGGTGCTCAATTTTCCAACTAATTACTGTACTCACAAAATTTTCCAACTCTTTGATCCACTTATGTTGTAATGCCAAACTCAAGAAAGGCGACGGTTGCTCAATTTTCCAAGTAGTACCCCCAAAATTTTCCAACGCTATGGTCCACGTGCTATAATGCCAAACTCAAAAAAGGTAACAGGTGTTTAATTTTTCAACTCATTATGGTTCATAAAGATAATATTTTAGTCGTGAACAAATATTATATTTTAGTCGTGATATAGAGTATTATGTGTGTGCATATGCATTTTTAAACTCTCTGACATGTCTGCTAACATTCTCTCTCTCTACATTTTCATTGCTATTTCAACATTCTACAATTCACACTGCTCTTTTCTCTCAATTGAACCTTAATTTGTGCATTTCCAATTACGAACCCAGTAGACAAAATTACATGTAAATAATGAAACTTGACTAAATATTTACTTGCATCATAGAACTTTTCTTAAAAATTACATGTCAATAATGAAACTTGGCTAAATATTCTTAAATATTACAACTTGATCTTTTTTTTCAAAAACCAAAGGATCTCTTTAATATACAACGAAGTATTAAGGAATCTTATAAAATGTTAGAAAAAGATGCTTGAAAATTCACTACAAACATAGAACCCCACTTAGGTAAGCAGTTAAGCAAATTTTCTCTGGAAAGGTTAGAGAGGATATTTTAGGGTCAAGGACAATTAAGCATGTGCGTTAAACTATATGGGTCCTCAATTCATAGAAAAAAAAAAATAAATCACTATTTGAACCAATTTATGTGGGTCCTCAATCGAGAAACCTGGAAGTAAAAATGAGTATATGTATTGATTCATATGGGGCCTGAACTGAGAGACCTGGAAGTAAAAATCGGTAAAAATCGTTCATGACCATAGTGTACGATTGCTCCCTTGAGCAAAACAGTTTCAATTTTTTATCAAAATAATTTGTAAATATCGAATTTTAAAACACTAATTAATAAATGAGTTTAAAATTATAACTATCAATTAAATTTATAATTGAGAAATATCATAAATAATAAATTAAATTTAACTTAAATCATAAATAAAATATTCTTTTTTAATGAAAGGTGTATTTAAGATCGCTCACATTGTCATTTATTTACTTGACGCTTTGGTGATCTAATTAATAGATAAGTTTTTGAATCGTAATTAACTTTTTATGACTTTGTAAAAGGTTTTCCCCAAGAGTACCATCGTGAATCAGCCCCGTCACTTGGGTCGTGTCTCTGGAGCTCATAAGATAGCTCAAGTCATTGACCTGATGGAAGATTGAGTCGTTCATCCTCCCCGACCTAAGATGACTCCAGTCCCTGGCTCTCATCCATTGTCGCACCTGATGGAGACAGCTCTCTCCTGTGCAAGAAGAGCTGACCAGCCGTGACCTAGATCGCAGTTTTGGAGTGAGGTCCATCAAAACCTCTAGGCTAAATACGATAAAGGTCTGCAAATTTAGACTAGGGAGGTGACCAAGGCAATCAAAACCACCAATTCTGACGACCCTCTTCACCTGAATCCCTTCTACCCCCTTCAGACGATGAAGCCAGATGAAGAGCTCCATGAGCATTGTGTTGTGGTCACTGTCGTAGAAGAAGACCCAGCTACTCACGACCTAAATTGCAGTTTTGGCATGAGGTCCATCAAAACCTCGAGGCTATACGCAATAAAGGTCTGCAAATTTTGACTAGGGAGGTGAGCAAGGCAGTCAAAATAACCGATTCCCTCTTCACTTGAATCCCTTCTACCCCCCTTCAGACGTTGCAACTTGACGAAGAGCTCTATGAGCCCTGTGCTGTAGTCACTGTCGTAGAAGAAGACCCAGCTACTCAGTAGCTACGGTCCCAAGATCATCAAGAACCAGTCCAAACGCGATCAGCATACAAGAGTCGAGTTCAATCAAGGCATGCTAGCACCTACTAACTAACCTACCACATGCGACCCATCAAGTTCGTAAGCCCTCATTTGCCACTAGCATTGACCTCCATAGATAAATGGTCAGCGTAAGAGTTGTAAGCAAGCCCAGTGATGCGCAAGAAGAGCGCATGAACAAGTTTGAGGATATGGTGCTTGCAATGATGGAAACGATCGATCATATCAATGCCGCACGCCAGTCGGCAAACCATGAGGTTAATTCCCATCACTTTGATGGTGCACCTCCACGACAGCCCCCTCCCTCTACCTCACAGGACAATTCTGTCCCTCATCCCATCTCTCAGATAGACATTGACGTTATGGTCACCCATAACCTAAAGAACAGACAAATCCTAGGGATACAGGGTGCGACGCCTTATCAAAGGCCATACCCCTCGTATATCGATCAAATCTCGTTTCCCTTACATTATAAGAAAGGGAAGTTTCCTTTATTCAATGGAACCATGTCCCCAGACTAGCATATTATCCATTTACAGGCAGCATGTCGAGAAACAGTGGCTGACGGGAGATTTCTTCTCCCACAGTTTGTTGAGACCCTTGAGGGCCACGCATTTTAATGGTATGCTCGACTTCCTCCAAACTCAGTTCATACATGACAGGAGATGGAGAAACTGTTCTACCAACACTTCTATGAGGACAAGAGAGAGGTTCAAACCATCGAACTTCTCACTCTGACTCAAGATCCCGATGATCCCATCTATTAGTTCATATAAAGATGGAGAAATTTGGCTTCCTGCAATCCTAATCCTAGGCTTGAGAAGGAAGCAGTCCAAACCTGCGTGTGGAACATGCGACCCGAGATTGCTCTACAAGTCGAGGCCTCTAATCCGACCTCCATGTCAGAGTTGATCTCTAAATCAGTTCACATAGAAAGCTTATCACACCACCATGGTGGGATACGACAATCATCTACAAGCTCAGCAAACAACCGGGGCAATAGTAGCCCTCGGAATAACACACCAGGCAGCCAACAGAAAGGGGTAATCAGTGCAGCCGTCATGGTCACTGAATCAAAGAAGAATCCATCCCAAACCTTAGACCTCTCCAAAGGGGTAAGCGCGACAAAGGTAACACCCCAGGTTGGTAAGAAACACCAGTCATACAATCGGGTACCCCTACCAGCTAACCTTGATCAGGGTAATTATTTCACCAGGCATAGGAACAAGGTCTAGCCCTTCGAAAAGGAATGGGTCCCTGCACTGTCCAATTATTATTGGAAGAGAATATGATCGAGCTTCTAGAACCCAAGTTCCCTGAGCAACCTGGCCTTGACACTCAGGCGAATTATTGTGCCTACCATCGGAGGATCAATCATCCCACAGATGACTGCTACACCTTGAAGGATATTATTGAGGCCCTGATTCAATAGGGTTAGATAAAGCTTGAAGACTTAAAGAGGGCCTTTGGGGCATCCGAGGCCTCCCATGCTGTAACTATCCATGAGGAAGACGAAATGTCTGGTATCCTTTACGCCTTCTTCATTATGATGCTTCAAGAAGGTATAATCACAATGAAGACGGCAAGACAACTCCGTCGCCTTGCTAAGGGGACTGAAGATCGTTGGTGCCCATACCATCAGATAAGAGGCCATTACCTGTCAGAATGCACAAGTTTCCTAGATATATTAGAAAAGAAAATGCGAGTGTCAGCAGCATTACAACCTCCTCGTAAGTGATTCCCAAGTCACTTCTCCATCGGGGCAAGAAGATCTCTCAAAGCAGGACGTTCCAATCAATGACTCAGACTTCGTAGAACCCTCGATTCCTCAGCCATGGATAGTCTATCATGGACGAAGCAGACTCAAGTCCTTAAGGCAAGAAGCAGTTCGCCAAGCTAAAGCTGTTCATTAGCCCAGCGAGACGAATCAAACATCACCTCAGAAAACAAGAAAGAGACGGGCACCAAGCGCTACTCGCTGAAGAAACAAGACCGCCAACCCACAGTCGAGCAGGAATTTCTCAAGCCCCACTGCCAACTTTACTGGACTTCATACCTGGCACGATCCTTCTTCCTTCTTCATACTATCAAGAATACGTTCCCATGCCATCTCCCACTCAGAACACTTCCAATGAGGGTGACGACGTTAAAAGCTCTCCCCAATGGTCTAAGTTAGGGAAAGACCTAAAAGATCCTCTGCACTTGTCCAACCCTCGTGATGACGTAAAAAACAACTCAGATCGTCTAATGAGGGGATTGACCTTAAAATTCCCCCACCTTCTAACCCTTCTCTTCCTTCTTTTCTGCTTCTCATTCTCCCTCTTCTATGTCACCTCCGAGTGCAACCTTGAAATGCCCGGACTTCGAGGCTCTCGACCGAGAATTCGAAGGATTTAATATAAGCAGGATGCAGCGGAGATGATTGAGAAAGACCCTAGTACAAGCAGTAGGATTTCTAACAGTTGCTGATGCCTTGACAGCTAAAGTTAAGACAAATCAACCTTCTTCAAAGAAGCACAAGAAGTCGAAGCTAAAGAAACACCAGTGGCCCCCTGAGCCTGACTTTGAGCAGAGAATGAGAGAGGCAAGGGAGCAAAGTTTCTATTCTCTACAGGCTTGCCACGTGATACAAGTATGTGAAGTATCAGCCAGCATAGGGCAAACACTGCAGATAGCCACTCAAATACCGTGTGATTCACATTGGCACACTTCTTATGCTATAATCGTTGAATCTCAAATTCCCTATTATCCCCAAGTCGAACTCTTGCAGTCCGAGAAACAATCTCTATTCACCAAAGACCCTTCCATTCCTTAATCTGGGGAAGGTGCAAAAATTATGATCCACTCTGAACCTCTATCGGAGGCAGAAATGTCAAGATCATGGGTCTCTGCACTTGAGGTCGATCAAAAGATCTTTGAAAACAATGATGAAGAGTTGCAAGAGGCTCCATAAGAATGGGAAGAAGGTGATCAGGCCACAACTGACGAACTCAAAGAAATAAATCTTGGAGATGAAGCGGACCCCAGACCCACTTGCATTTCAGCGAATATGTCTCCAGAAGAGTAACAAGATTTTACTACCTTCTTGAGAGCAAACCGAGATGTATTTGCTTGGCATTATCATGAGATGCTTGGTTTAGAGCCTCAAGTAGCCGTTCACCGTCTCGGCATTGATCCAGAAGTATAGGTGAAGAAGATTCAACCCTCCAGCTCTCAAGAACGAGACCCCATGGCAGAGCTGAAAAGTGAGGTTTGTAGCCTTCAGAATCAGTTGGAGGTTATGCTCGTCGCTTCAAAGCACTTGAAGGAGTTTGTCCCTGAGACTAAGACCTATGACAAGCTCAAAAGCAATGCAGCTCGAATCGAAGCCAAGGCTCCCTCAAATTGGAGTATTTATAGCGAACAGGCTCACCAAATCATGAGAACCATGGATTATGAACCCCTGTCGAATCAAACACTCAGGGGCAAGGAAGCAACTGCTCCCCCATTCGAGGTCATTGAAGCCACAATAAGCTGTCATAAGACAAAGCAAGGAGTGGGCTATTCTTCTTCGTCTCACGTTTTAAAAGGGCAGAAGCAATAAAACAGAAAGAGAAGGAAGAATAAAAGAGCCACGCATCACATTGAAGCAAAAGAAAGAATTTTATTCATAAAGCAAGGAGATATTACAAGTCTAAAAAATATGGGAAAAAGAAAAGAAAATAAGATGACAATTCAAAATTGATCAATCAATTCATTGATCTTCCCCCTATATGTTGCGGCTGATGCCCTTTCCCGCTTGATTTCGCCTATTAGTTCGACCACTAGCTTCGTCTCATGCTCCATCAAGGCAGTCCTTTCTTCCACGGAATACTTGAGGGACAGAATATTATCAGCAAGCACCTGGTCCTTTGCTTCCCAAGTTGTAGTATCCTCCTCCAGCTTGTCAAGCTTTTGTGTCAGCACTAATATCTTCATCCTCAGGGTCATCACCTTGTGGTGACGAGCTACAACTCTCTCCACAAGGTCGAATCTCTGAGAGACTGTGGCATCCTTTTGCTGCAATTGAGATTCTACCTGTTCGCGATGACAAATAAGGGAGGACTCCAAATGGGGTAACTGCAAGCTCTCTAGCTGTTGCGCATTTGTTTCTTCATGCGAGGCCTTTATTCTCCACCCTTCTAGCTTGTTTATGACATCATCAAAGTAAGGGACGACCTCTAATGCACCCCCTACAAGGGTGACCTACCTCAATTGCTAGATTGCACCAGTAAGTTCAGTAAGAGGCAGACCCTTCAGTCTCTGGACTCCCAAACGAAGGATGTCCATAATCATGCCGGACATACCACTCAAGCTAAGCCAAGGCAATGCTGCTGGGGCCACTACAATGGAAGGGGTATTAGTCTCCGCGACAGAACTTGAAGGGATGATAACCATATGAGTTACTGGCTCTGCTCAAGGGACTGTGAAGCCCAAGCCCTCACCATTTGTAGGTGCGGAGGGGGCCCTCGTCTCAACCTGCTCGGCCCTCACAGCCTCCTCATCTGGCCTGTCAACCTCACCATTAGCAAGCTTGGTCCCTCTAAGGCGGACCTCTTCTCCTTGCCCCTCGTTTTCTGGAGCAGTTGAAATATGCTCCAATGCAGCCTCAGCCCTTTGAGGGCCAACTCCTTCTCCCTTCTCCCTCTCTTCTTGAACCTCCATCTCCGACTCGGCAAGTTCAACACCTTCCCTCTCTTCTTCTTCGTTGTTGTCCTCCACGACATTCATTTTAGCTACAAGCTCTTCCATAAGGCCCACCTCCTCTACAGCTAGGGGTGCCACCTCTAGGCCCTCAAAGACTGACCCCTGAGGATGTCCTACCTCTGCATACCCTACAACTACATCACCTTGGAAAGCAACTTCCTACTGCTCGAGTGGCCCCTCTTCAGTCCTTGCGGCACTAGCCTCTTCTATGACCACAAGCTTTACTAGGGCTTCCCTTTCCTCGGTAGGCATAGCAACCTCCTTAGCTTTAGAGGCCCTCTTTGCCTCGACCACCTCATCAAGGCTGGCCTCATCAGCCCCGTTCACCTCCATCAGGACTAGGCCTTTCCCTTCAGCCACGGATGTCACTTCCTGATTCGAAGCAATTTCGATCAGGGCAGTGGGATCTGAGGCACCGACCTGAGCCTCTAAAGGGCCAGAAGAAGGTTCAGATGAAAGAGAAGGTGAATCCTCTAGAGCAGAGGGTGATGCAAAAATAGCAAGAGAAATGTATGACTCCAAAGAAGCAGCCGACAAAGAGCCATCTTTTGGCTCCCAAATCATTGGATGCTTGAGCCTCTTAAGCTTCGAGCCCGACGAGCTGGTGCACGAGGGATGGTCAGGGCAGTCCGCTTTCTCTTCTTGCCCTTCGCTTGAGAGGGTGTAGCAGTCTCAGAAGCACCCGCTCGAGAAGAGCTAACAACAAGCTTGCTGTGAGGGCCACTCCCTATCAACTCGTTCAAATCCGGGACCGGGCACCCTTCATGCCCTGGAACCTTGCCGCCCTCCTTCCATTTGAAGATAGCTGAGAGGTTATAAAAACTGCTCTTTGTCTTCTTCTCCATATTAAGAGTAGAGACTTGTCCAAGGCAATCTGGCGAGGCTGTCTAACGACGCGTCAGTTCTAAAGGAAGCCCAGGGTGAATATCTCCCCAAAGGAGGAGTCATCGCCATTTTCCTTTGCCCCGTGTCCTGGCTCCAACGAGAGTTATACCCTTTCCAGGAGTGGTGGGCTTCCCAATACCCCTTACTAGTGATCTTCCACCAGAGTTCGTGGGCCTAGGTTGCTCGCATTATTCTATAAAAATATGGAAGTATGTACTTGTTGACCTCTGTAAACTCCAAGCACGTGGCCCAAGCTATGTGAATGTGCCTCAGGAGCCAGTTCTCACGATGGGTCCTTGGCTGGTCTTTCTTCCTGCGGCTGGCTTTGCTATGCCGCTTCTCACAAAACACCGAGAATGGACACCCTTGAACCAGCCCATGCTGTCTAGCCAATCGATGAGGGAAATACCCCTCAAGCTTGGCACTATATGCATGGCACGGTAAGGTAGCACCCCGCCTTTGACACTCATCATATACATGAACTCCTTATGGGTGGTAGGAGCATCGTCCAGGCTCTTGCCCATTTCATAGGCAAAAGCACAATCTGTGAGGTTCTCAACCAGGAAGGCCAGTCTACTCATATGAAGATGGTCATTGTAGAACAAGTTACATGCATGACCAAGAGTGTGGAAGATTGCTTTCTGCCCAACAATCCTCAGAATAAACAGGCACATTGTCTCATCCAACGCCTTGTTTTTTATGTATGTGTTACGGAAGTAAGCCCCTAGCCAGCCATACACATAGTGGATGGGGAAAGCCGTCTTGAAGTCCCCAGGGAAGGCTTCGCCATCCACTATGTCGTTCCCTCCTTCATCACCTTGATACATTTTTCCCCTGGACATGACCCCAAGTCATAATAGACGATGCACAAGACCGGATGTGTGATCGCGTACTCTCGCCCCCTCGCCATGTCACATGCTACATAGAACGTGCCTAGACAGAAAATGTCTGCCGCTCTGGGAAGAGCAAACTTACACAGAAAGAGTACTAGGTACACCGCCAAGAAGATGTGGTCGTTCCCATGGTGAAGCTCGAATATTGGAGGGGTTCCCTTCATGGATTCCTTCCCCTTTCTTCGTGGGCTTGGGATAACCTCATCATCACAGTCCCCATAGAAGATCGCCACCCATTGGGTGAAGGAGATGTGTTCTTTCTTGGACTCAGAGCCGAGCAGACCCAAATAACTCATGTAGTCCAGCTGGCAGGGCTTCTTTCCCCACCAATTTTCCTAAAAAAACGATCGAGTTCAGGGGCATGAACTTGTCATACATAGCACCGATGAGTCGGGAGCCCACCGACAAAGTATAGGTCTAGCAGAGACATCCTTGCTTCCCCATGACCAAGCAAGCATGTATTATTGGCATGGCTCCAAGTTTCCAATAACACCTTGACTGTGTTTGAACAACTGCCATAGTATCTCGCCGAGCACTGAACGACGGCCAGCAGGGAAGCGTGCTTCAGAGTGTCCCTATACAGACTCAACACTGTGATAGTCCAAGAAGAATATCCTTTTAGATACTGGTGCTCCCCTTGCACTCAGAGGCCAACAGAAGACCACTTCAGGCCCGGGTGGTTAGGTGCCTCGATCTCGCCCTCTGGATCCTGGGGGGATCAAGCAGCTCATGTCTCGGGTTTCGGGGAAGACCCGGGATGTTCGTGAGATCACTCTCTCGAGAACTTCATTCCAAAATAGGGGTAGGTGTTACCAACCGATGAGAGAGGAATTTAAAAGGTGGGTTCAAGACTTACACAGGTTGACTCACGTGGGCGCCCTCTTAGATCATGAAGAAAGCCCCCCAGTAATGAAGCTGGTTCGGAATCGCCTCCCTTGGCTCTTATTCTTCTTATTTTCTGCTTTCTGTAATCACACACATACATGGTAAAGGTTATGGGATAGGTGCGTCAGACCTCACCCTTTTCCTCTCTGAAGAGTATACACAAAAATGCACATTCAAGAAGAAGAAAGAAAGACGAGGGGAGACAAGAATTTGACCAAGCGAGAAGGTCAAGGAAGTGAGTAGGCTGGTGGATAATTGACATAACGTGGTGGAGAAATGGGTTCGGTAACTGAGACTGGCTCACAGGATCGCTATTAGACATTATTGCCGATATCGACTAATTAGGCACAATGGTCGATCTGTCGTGGCAGTAAAGCAGGCCAAGCGAACCTGGTGCAACAACATTACGGCTAGATGACAGGACTGCCATGAGATGCGAACCTCAATCCCTCTTGATCACACGAGAGAGCAGCAGAGGAATGGTTACAGTGAGGAAGGGGATAGATGGAAGGAGAGAAAAGAAGGAAGAGGAGATGCAGTCGACGTTAGACATCACCGACTGTTTTAGGATATAGGAGAGAGAGGAAGCAAGCGGCAGTAAGCTTCACCAATTGTGTCAGATGAGAAGAGACGAAGGGAGTCAATTGACACTTTGTCTCACCAATTGATAAAAGAAAAGAGGGAAAACCAGTTGGCGTTAGGCCCTGCCGCCTAATAGAAGAAGAGGGAGAAGACCCACTTGGCGCTAGGCCTCACCAACTGATAGAGAGAGAAAAGACAACCGATGCTAAGACTCACCAACTGGTAGAAGAAGAGAGAGGAGACCAACCTTGTGCAAGGCCTCGTCGACTGGTAGAGAGAGAAAAGGCAATCGACACTAGGTCTCGTCGATTGATAGAAAAGAGAGAGGAGACCAACCGGCGCTAGGTCTCGCTGATTGATAGACGAAGAGAGAGGAGACCAATCGACACTAGGTCTCAACGATTGGTAAAAGAAGAGAGAGATACCAACTGGCGCTATGTCTCGTCGATTGATAGACAAAGAGAGAGAAATCCAATCGATGTTTAGTCTTGTCAGTTGACAGAAGAAGAGAGAGAAAGCCAATCGATGCTAGCTCTCATCAGTTGATAGAAGAAGAGAGAGAAAGCCAACCGATGCTAGGTATCATCAGTTGACAGGGAGAGAAGAGAGCTAGAGAGAGAGAGAGAAGAGAGAGAGAAAGAAAGAGAGAGAGAGGGGAGGAGAGAAAAGTTACCTGCTTGAAGGGTACCGATCCTTTTTTTCTCTTTCCTCTCTCCCTCTCCCAGATGTACTCATAGGCTCAAGCAAGGGATCGAAATTTTATGGAATCTTCAAAGAATTTACTCAAGACCGAGAGGTGGTGGGGGCTTTGTGTGTCGGTCCTTTTACAATGAGGCAGTGCCTGTTTATATAGAGTTGTGCCCAAACATTGGTTGATTGATCAAAAGGAAACCAAATTTTTTAAAATTAAGATTTAAGTGAATTAAAAGAAATTCTTAAAATGGGTGTAAAAGCCTGTTTTGCCCCTGCCTAACAATGTGTGAAATTCCAAAACAGTCCTTATGGCTGCCCGATAACTTACGTGATCTTCTGTGGCTGACATGGGGTTGTTCTGATGTCCATTTGATTGAAAGATTATTGTTTCTTGCAGGGATCAATATGGCGATTGTTTTGATACCAACTTCAAGCCATGAATCATGTTTTCGAGTCCCGATCATGAGATCTAAAATTTGTTTGAGTCTTGGAAACTTCTGATGATAGTGCAATCTTTCCTTAATTTTTTATGCTATTTCTTCATCATAGCGCACAAATCATGTCATTACGATCGTGTGGCAACAATCGGAACGTGATTTGGACCTTGAACGAACATTTCACAACTTCTGAGTTTTGGCCGGAATCTAGAATCCGACAGTCAGAATTTTTGTAACTTCATCGGCTTCATGCATGAAATCTGACCATCCATCATGTACGTGGTTCGGTCCATTGATAGCCCGAACCTTATGCACACAATGGAATTGGTTTTGTGTCGATTCGTTGTGCGAGTGTCGTGATTTGGTTCATTGAGCGAGGCATGTCGCTAGTGAATTTTTTGCAATTTCTTTACGGATTGGTAAATTTTCTCTAGCTTTTCTCCCTGCTCGGATATTGTCTCGAGGCATGCCACATATTTAATTATTTATCTTGGTGAGACGAAAACGCTCATCAAATTTGGGAGAGATCCGACTTGGAACGAGTAAGTTACGGGCCCCGTAAGGGTTTTCGACCATGTCAGATCCCATGGAGGTGGTCCCATAGTAATTTGAGACACGAAAAATGTAGCTTCAGTTGAAGGGTCTGTTTCAAGGTTCTAGAGGCCAATTTTTCAAAAACTATTTATTTGTGTTCATTGCCCTAGACAAGAAACTTGACAGGTGATCTTTTGAAGTGCTTATGACGATCTTGAGCAATTTTGAGGCTATTTTTGAGAGATTGTTTGGAATTTTCCACTGTTTCGTAGGCTTTATTGACCTACTTCCTAGGAGGGACTCCGTTGATGAAAAATGCATTCAAACAGATTTCCCCACCGATTGTTGTGCTTCAAGGGAAGCGAGAATGACAATCATTAAGAAATTTTCCTTCGGTTTTTACTTTTTTCCTTCCTAGCCATAGGATCACGTGAATGCTGAGGAGATTCACGTAAAGGTGTAACTAGGCTACTCAGACGTAGGGATGCATTATTCGCAGGTCCATCCGTGGAGACTTTAGAGGAGAAGAGTCCTTTTGGTGACGTTTATTTGCTGATCTGCCAGGTTTGCTTTTAACTATCAGAGTACCACTATTGGTCTCGTCTATTGAGTCTAGTCGGGGTCAGGTTCTGATCTCGAAGGTCTGGTCATGCTAGCTAGGCAACCTGAAGCCTCTGGCAGGTTTTACCCTGGCTTTGTCAGTTTTTACCTTCAAGGGATGATGACTGGGCTACTTTGTCACCTAACCTCATGGAGAGAGGGGTCTATAAGAGAAGGAGAAGGCATGCTCACTCCATGCATGGGGAGGTTTATAAGAGAAGGAGAAGGCATGCATACTCCATGTATGGGCATGAGGTCTATAAGAGAAGGAGAAGGTAAGCACACTCCATGCATTGGGAGGAGGTCTATAAGAGATGGAGAAGGCATGCACACTCCATGCATGGGGAGGAGGTCTTGTAAGAGAAGGAGAAGGCACGCATACTCCATGCATGGGGAGGAGGTCTTGTAAGAGAAGGAGAATGCATGCACACTCCGTGCATGGCAAGGAGGTCTTGTAAGAGAAGGAGAAGGCATGCATACTCCATGCATGGGGAGCAGGTCTTGTAAGAGAAGGAGAAGGCATGCACACTTCGTGCATGGGGAGGAGGACTTATAAGAGAAGGAGAAGGCATGCATACTCCATGCATGTGGAGGAGGTCTTGTAAGAGAAGGAGAAGGCATGCACACTCCGTGCATGGGGAGGAGGTCTTGTAAGAGAAGGAGAGGGCATGCATTCTCCATGCATGGGGAGGATGTCTTATAAGAGAAGGAGAAGGCATGCACACTCCGTCCATGGGGAAGAGGTCTTGTAAGACAAGGAGAAGATGTGCACACTCTGCGCATGGGGAGGAGATCTTATAAGAGAAGGAGAAGGCATGCATACTCCATGCATGGGGAGGATGTCTTGTAAGAGAAGGAGAAGGCATGCACACTCCTTGCATGGGGAGGTGGTATTGTAAGAGAAGGAGAAGGCTTGCAAACTCCGTGCATGGGGAGGACGACTTGTAGGAGAATGAAAAGGCATACACACTCCGTGAATGGGGAGGAGGTCTTGAAAGAGAAAGATAATGACTGGACTACATTGTCACCTAGCCCTGAAGAAGGATGTCGATTGGGCTACCTGTTCACCTAGGACTGAAGAAGGATGTCGAATGGGCTACCTATTCACCCAAGACTGGAGGAGGACATTGACTGGGCTACGTATTCACCCAGGACTGGAGGAGGATGTCGACTGGGCTACCTGTTCATTTAGGACTAGAGGAGGATGCCGATTGTGCTACCTGTCCACCCAGGATTAGAGAAGGACGTCAGCTGGGCAACTTGCTCACCCAGGACTGGAGAAGGACAGCAATTTGGTTACCTATTCACCCAGGACTGAAGAAGGAATGTCTTGGGATGATTTTACCGACTACACCCTGTTAGACGTCTTGATGACGAAAGGAGCGCTGACTGAAGTTACCGGTGGAAGCGAATGTTGCATCAACCTGTTTATTGGTCCAAGCGACTTTTGTAGATTTTCGCTTGAAGTTGGGAAGAGGCGCCTTAGAGACGATTTTCACCAACTTCTTTTTTTTTATTTTGGGGCTTTTTTACTCATGGCTTTTCGGCCATGTCCACCCCTTTTGTTCGTTTTTACTCTCGATGCCCTTTCAAATTTTCATCGTGCTCGGTTTTTATTCACGGAACTCTTTTACTCATGGTTTCGTGACCATGCCCATCCGTCATTTTTACTCATAGTGTTCCCTTATTCTAGAATACACCATGTCCGTTATTTCTTTTCTTTCCTCTTTTTTTTTTTTTTGTGAGGGCGTGTTTAGGGTCATGTCTCCGAGACCCGTGTGAAAAAGTTTAAAGTCATGCAGCCTGGACGTGCGCTATGGTTTAAGGTCATACAGCTGGATAGTAATGGTGATGGATGAAAGTTTATGAAGGCCATAGAGTGAGTATGTGGTGGTTTGGCTCACTTGGGGAAATGGCTCGAGGCTACCCATGAGAGGTGGGTGATGTATGAAAGGTGAGTGGATGATGGTGACCCAATAACTTACAACAAGTATGGATGATGGAATGGTTCACCATTTTGTTAGCAGGGGTGAGACTCACTGGGAATGATGTAGGGTGATAAACTCATGGGGAGGTAATGAAGGTGATGTGTGCACACTAACAGGTAGGTTAGGAAAGGCGTCCGTGAAAGTGCACAAAGGCGTGTGCTCGTATGTGGTGGTGCATTTATGGTCATGCGTCCTTGACTTGGGCAAAGCAGTTTATCGCCATGTGGTCAGGATGTGTAATTGTGGTTTAAGGTCATATAGTTGGACCGTGGTTATGTAGTTTAAAGTCATACAACTAGGACCATGCAGTTTAAGGTCGTGAAACGTTACCTCCACTACAGTTTAAAGTCATATAGTTCAGACCATGGTGTTGTGCAGTTTAATGTCGTGTGATCGGGATGTAGACTATTGTAAGGTCATATAGTTTGGACCACAGTTATGCAGTTTAGAGTCATACAACTAGGACCATGCAGTTTAAGGTTGTGTAACTTGACCTCCGCTATAGTTTAAGGTCGTATAGTTTGGACCATGGTGTTGTGCAGTTTAACGTCATGCTACCAAGACTTAGACTATAGTTTAAGATCATATAGTTTGGACCATGCAGTTTAGGGTCATGCGTCTAGACCAAGGCTATGCAGTTTAGGGTCATGCAGCATGGACCACATAGTTTAGGCTCGTGCGTCTAGATCAGGGTTGTGCAGTTTAAGGTCATGCAGCACGGACTGCGGAATTTAGGGTAATGCGTCTAGATCAGGGCTATGTAGTTTTGGGTCATGCAGCACGGAACTCGGAGTTTAGGGTCATGCGTCTATACTAAGGTTGTGTAGTTTAGGGTCATGCAACATGGACTGCGACGTTTAAGGTCGTGCGTCTAGACCTGGGCTGTGCAGTTTTAAGGTCATACAGCACGGACCACGAAGTTTAGGGTCGTGCGTCTTGACCAAGGCTGTGCACTTTAGGGTCATGCAGCACTGGCCGTTGTGTGGATCGCCATGTAGGTGGAACTCCATGGGGAATAGGCCTGTGGATGGTAATTTAAATCCCTGGGGATAAGGTAGCTAAGACCATAAACAAACTGAGGGCTAGGTGGAAAGGGTGACCTGATGAAGGATGACCAGCAGAAGTGGACCTTGCTCTTGTTTTTAAGGGGGTAAGGCACTCTCTGAGGTGAAAGATGAGACTTTATGATCGGTAACCCGACTCCCTAAGCATAAGGTAGTTTAGTGTGAAGTTGACCCACTGGGTATTGGGGAAGTAAGAATGACTCCAACTTCACTGGGGATGATGGGCTGCAGTATGGGTGTGACTCCTAGTGGGGGACAAGGGATAGCTCTTTACTCCATTGGGGAAGTCACAATTTAGGTGCAACGGCCTGGGTGCAAGTCCACTAAGGATGACACGTTATGCCTTGGGTACACAACTCCACTAAGGAAAGTAGTAGGGCATACATTGCTTGAAATACGACCCGCACCGTATGTAGCACTAATGGTTTATTGGGAATATTCAATCGGTGCTGAGTTCTCACAACACAACTGGCGCTAGGTTTGTTTAGAAATTTACCTAGCGCTGCTTCAACCAGCATTGGGGATAGATTGATGAGAGTTACTCGGGGCTCATGTCGAAGCCCAACCCAACCCGTTGTCGCTTGGCTTCCCTTGGATGCAACTGACATTCCGAGTTTGTGAAGGGCTTTTAAGGGCAGTGTAGTCTATATACAGGAGTAAAAGCTTGTTTTTCCCTAATTTTTCACCAAGGGTAAAAACTTAAGCAAGTTTTCTTTAACCACGAGAAGAAAGTGCTCGGTTGCAGTTTCCAGCGAGCAGTGGGACTTCAGCAACAGGCAAGGCTGGTTCTTCTACAGGCAACAGGATTTTGGCAAGGGTTTTGCTGAGAAGACCTTTGACATGCGTACTTTGCCAAGAATTTGGCAAAGTTGTAGAGAGAGTAACAAGGAAACAAGAGCTTTCCAGGAAGCAGAGGAGGCTCCAGCTATCGGTTTTCTTTCGAGAAGAGGGGGAACACATCAGCGACTATTTTCGCATGTCTTGACGGCTTTCCGAGGGGTTTTAAGGGCTTTCCCAGTGAATGTGGAAGTTTTTCGGCACTTTCATGGTGTTGTAAAGGTTTTCGGGGGAGGTACTGGTGAAGTCCAGACCAGAAAGATAGGCGGGAAATTTTTCTGTGAGTTTTTGGCTGTGTGGGAGAAATTTCAGTAGAAGACGAACGGTCACTAGAGGTGGGCAGTACGGCTGCAATAGGTGAAACGTCATGGGGAAGGTGTATGGTCGCCAAAGATGTGGTGACGATTGGCCTTCGTCCTTGGAAAGTGTATAGTAATTAGTCGCATGTGTGTGAGGCAGAGCCAAAGGACGTGGTGACGGCTGTCAGTCGGCACGACTGATTTTGAGGTGTCATGTCTAGGATTACTATTAGGTGTGAAAGATTTACCTTTAGCCGGCGCTAGCCTTAGACAATCTCAATCGGCGCTGGTGGTGTGTTGGCATTCGACCGGCGTTGAGTTCTGAAAGACTCAACTGGCACTAGTTGTTGGCATTCAACCGGCGCTGGGTATTGAGAAGCTCGATCGACGCTGAGTGTTTGATCACTCGACGCTGATCGTCAATATGCAACCGACGCTGAGCATTGAGAAGTTCACCTGGCACTAAGTGTTTTGAGAGGATCAGCTGACGCTGTGTGTTGGACAGACTCAACTGGAGTTGTTCCAGTGCCTTAGCAAATTTTAGGAGTGAACCACTAAGTCTTTTGTAATGGCTGGTTCTTCTTACCAAATCCCCGATGTGAAAAGGCTCCCAAGGAAAGGGGAAATCGGCGCTCACAATTTTATGGGTAAGGTTTTATCAAGGGACGAACCCATGTGGCTGACCCAGGCACTGTACGAGCCAGAGTGGCCTCGTAGCGCCACTTTCATTACTGACCCCATATGCTTTGAACTGTAGGAGGGCAATTATGGCAATGTCCATACTGAAGAAGGGATGACACCTCTTCACTGTATGCATCGGAACATAGCTTCCTGGGAGAACTTGCCCACCTTGGGGAAGCGAATGGTTCAGGTGAAGGGATTACTGAGGTGGTCGGTAAAAGGCCTCCAGATTCAGGGAGAGCACCAATACCTGAAGGGATACGCTTCCTGGACTGTCAAGGTATTGGCTTCATATGAAAGCGTTCTTGAGCGTGCTTCACTATTAGCGGCGGTCCAGTGTTTGGGCAGCAACTGCGATCGTTGCTCTAATACAGTAAAGGTATTGCTAGAGACATGGAGCCATGTGAGAAATACTTGGCTTCTTGGTCATGGTAAGGCGAGAATCTCCTTACTGGATCTTCACTTTATTGGAGGTCTCCCGATGCTCGAGACTATGTATGACGCATTTGTGACATCAAACTCAGCCATCTTTGGTGATGTTCACTTCGGGGGTGAAGAGCCGCCGGTCAGTCTTCCCAAGATTATTGAGGCCTATCAGTCAATTGTCGATGAGTCTAGCAATGGCAGAGTCACCTTTACAGACTGGGTGAAATTCATTTGCGAGGACTATTCTGAGGGTGGTCAGGGTACTCCAAAAGGTAAAGGGAAGGAAGTTGCAAAGGAGATGCCTCCAATATATCAGCTCGAGGCTGATGATGATCGTGTCTTATTGGCCGCCTACCTGGACTTATTCTTGTGCAAGTTTGTGCTTCCTGGCTGAGGGGATGACATTCGCCCAAGGGTACTATATGTGGCATGCGACATGGCCAGAGGGCATGAGTAGGCCCTTGCTCAGCCAGTCCTGTGCAACATATACCACGTCTTGGGGGCCATCTCTTGTGGAAAGGCTTATAAGGGTAAGGAGGGAGGAAACGACATCATAGGAGGAGAAGCTTTTCCTGGGGACTTTAAAACCCCATTCCCTATGCATTACATGTACGGGTGGATAGGGGATTATTTTCTTGACATCTACGTCAAGCATTAGTTCTCCGAAAATAAGTTGTGGCCCTTCTTGATGGAGATAGCGAACCAGAGGG